>NC_068929.1:72937500-73087701 GCF_023091745.1 Budorcas taxicolor | reverse complement strand
AGGGAAGTCCTGAAAACCTCTAACCTTCTGTTTGCTGCCCCTACCCCTTTCCTTGGGTAGAACATCACTGGTGGGTAGAACCCACAAGACACACACCGTTCGCAGAGCACTTTACTCTCTATGGGACTCGACACCCTGATCCGCCAGCATCCCTATTAGAGTTTGGGGATCTACCCAACGATGAGCCAAGGATGGCTGTCTTCGTCTCCACCAGTGGGAGGAAATCCTGCAGATAGTACTGGCTCCAGAGAGAAAGCAGCTGCATTGCCATTGAACGTTACTAATCCATCAAGTTGAAGAGAACTGAGCTTATTAATGTCCCGAAATGTGTTAATCTTAGCGTTTAGATTACCTTTTGCAAGCTTAGAAAAGCAGTTCTGCTTGTAATTATCTTTTCATAAAATGTAATCGTAAATGACACCCTAGCTCTGAAATAAACCAGAGGAAACCAGAATATTTTATGTGAAATTTAACATTCTACTGTGCTTTTTTTTTTTTGCAATGTACAAGCTCAAATAATATGTCAGAGATTAACTTGGCCATTCTTTCATTTAGGCTTCATACAGCAGATTTCACATTATTTAAAAAGCTTTATATAAAAGTCACTCAAACGTGAATAATTGAAATTATTTTTAATGATTGTCCCATTAGAGACCCAACTTACACAGATCTCAAACTGACCTAGTTTTTTTTTTCCTTCCTTTCATCAGCTTATTTTGTTGGTGAATTTAAAGAGATTCATCTCTAATTAGATATGTACTTTTCAAACAATATTGGAAAACAGCTCCTTTAACATTTGCTCTTTGCATCTGCCATCCCTGAAACACAGTGACTTGTCTGTTATATGTGTCCACGGATTTTCTCTCCTCATCCCTGTCAATTACACTGCCGGGAAGCTCTTGATGTCTCTAACCTTTCATTGTGAAGAACACACATCTAATTACAAGGAAAACAACTATGATGTAATAGGGCAAAACATGCATGCCTATCGCCTGGGAGGGGCTCCACAGAGGAGCCAGAGGGAGGGTCCATCCCCATGGCTGAGCCACACCATTCACAGGGTCCCAGACACAAGGCTGCATCTTGGTCCACCCCGCTGGGATGAGCAGTGTTCATTTGTTTAAAAGTAAGCCCACTACATAGGATGCAAACTTGCACTAAACATGTAAAAGCATAAATATCCATCCAATCACCAATCTTAATATAGAGTCAAAGATGTTTCTCCGGACAAGAATTGCCTCATTGAAGAACCAGCATCTGTGATCTCTAGCTTCTTTTTGAAAAGTCTTCAGTTCAGTCGCTCAGTCATGTCTGACTCTTTGTGACCCCATGGACTGCAGCACACCAGGCCTCCCTGTCCTTCACTAACTCCCAGACCTTGCTCAAACTCCTGTCCATTGAGTCGGTGATGCCATCCAACCATCTGATCCTCTGTCACCCCCTTCTCCTCCCACCTTCAACCTTTCCCAGCATCAGGGTCTTTTCCAATGAGTCAGCTCTTCACATCAGGTGGCTAAACTATTGGTGTCTCAGCTTTAGCGTCATTCCTTCCAAAGAACAGCCAGGGCTGATCTCCTTTAGAATGGACTGGTTGGAGCTCCTTGCAGTCCAAGGGACTCTAAAGAGTCTTCTTCAACACCACAGTTCAAAAGCATCAATTCTTCTGCGCTCAGCTTTCTTCACAGTCCAACTCTCACATCCATACATGACTGCTGGAAAAACCATAGCCTTGACTAGACAGACCTTTGTTGACAAAGTAATGTTTCTGTTTTTAAATATTTTGTCTAGGATTGTCATAGCTATTCTTCCAAGGAGCAAGCGTCTTTTAATTTCATGGCTGCAGTGATTTTGGAGCCCAAAAAATCAAGTTGTCACCCTTTCCATTGTTTCCCCCCATCTATTTGCCATGAAGTGATGGGAACAGATACCATGATCTTAATTTTCTGAATGTTGAGTTTTAAGTCAGCTTTTTCACTCTACTCTTTCATTTTCATCAAGAGTCTAGTGATTTGCTAAGATAATTTGCAAAGCAATCTGTCATTACCAAGTAGAATTTTTTTTTAATTTGTAGAGTTTTATGAAAGAATGTTTAAATGATGTCTTGATAAAATCCTTACAAAGCATGAAACTTAAGTTTCACACACAAAAAAACACTCTTCATACTTACTTATATCAATATTTTGTATTATACATACACTGAGTATTCACTTAGATGATGGTTCACTGAATGCGCAATTTAACAAGGATACCTGGGGCCTGGAGAAGGAAATGGCAACCCACTCCAGTATTCTTGTCTGGGAAATCCCATGGATAGAGGGCCCTGACAGGCTACAGTCCATGGGGTCACAAAGAGTCAGACACAGCTGAGTTATTGAGCATGCAACTCAGGCTAAGGAAAACCGCAGCTGACTCCTGGCGAATGTGAAATACAACCTCTGGGTCGGGTCAGAGGTCTGAGGGCAATCCCGGGACCTACAGGTGTGCGTTTGGGAGTGATGACGAACTGGGCAGTTGCAGAACCACTAAGAGGCAAAGTCAGGAAATTCCTGGGTGAGGCCCCCGACTGGACTCAGCTGGTGAGTGTGTGTGTCCATCACACTCCTGCTGCAGATGGGCAGTGAAAGTGAACTGAAGTATTGGTCACTGCGACCCCATCAACTGTAGCCCACCAGGCTCCTTTGTCCATGGAATTGTCCAGGCCAGAATACTGGGGTGGGTTGCCATTTCCCTCTCCAGGGGATCTTCCTGACCCAGGGATGGAACCTGGCTGTCCTGCACTGCAGCGGATTCTTTACCATCCAAGCCACCAGAGAAGCAGGACAAGAAGGCGCTTTGAGTCCACCAGACTAGCTCTCCCGCGTGGGCTCTGAGCACACTTTCCTGCCGGGATCCTGCTCGGCTTCAGGACCCCAGCAGAGAGCTCCCGTGGGATCACGGAGTCAAATCAGAGCCAGGATCTGGGGTTTGCTAGAGAGGCTCCTCACTTGGATGGGGTGTGAGTTCCGCTTCGGGGTCCACGGGACAGGGGCCTCTGGAGGGTGGACATGCCTCCTGGACTGGCCGCTCCTGCCTGGCCACCTTCTGCTGGCTGCTCACAAACTCCCCTTCAGGGGAGTGCCTCCGCCAGCAGGACCGGAAACGGTGGCACAGAAGGAACAGGAACCTTCCTGTTATCCAGGATCTCGTTTTCAGTGTCTAATACTTACTAGTGAGGAGCTAACAGGAAGCTGTGCAAACCAGGGAAGGCATTCCTCACGTGGTCCCCTTGGAGGAGCCATGTGGTCCCTCCCTGGTGCCCTATCACAGGAGGAAAAAGGTGACATCCCCCCGGTGGGTGGTGGGGTGAGCCCAGGCTGTCCTTACAGAGGTGGAAGGGGGCTTCTCTGTTATCTCAGGGAGTGAGGAGTCTGGGTGAAAGAACCTCCCCTCTTGCTGTTTCCAGTGCCTATAGGTTCTCTCCACAAGCTCAGAGGGGCCTGGAGCCTCTGGCCTGGACTGTTTGTCATTTACCTGGAGCATCACAGTAAGTCAGAGTTCAAACAGCAGATACCGCAAAGGTGTATCGAGAATTTCTAAAGACTTACCATGAAATACTCTTTGCAAGGGAACTGTGCTTGTGCAGACTCACCGCAAAAGGAAACGGCTCTCGCTCTGATGGGGACGGACCAGCGGGGACCCCGGCTGCCCGCGCCAGCACTGCACATGGTGTTTGCACCCCTGCTAATCCAGGAGGCACATCTTCTGGAGACCAGGGCTCACCACAAGGTTCAGGACCTCCTCTTCTTCCTCCTCCTGCCCCATGGGGCCGGTATCTGCCTGGGTCAGCCTGTGCTAACGAGCACAAGACAGACCGAAGTGGCCTGGGCATCTGGAGTCCCGGACTGGCACGAGTGTGTCTGTGGAGACCTCAGGTCACCCACACGGGGGCCTGTGACTCAACGGTGGTCTATCTGCTCGGTGGCTGCCACTTCCAGCCTGGTTTCACTGTTGCCCTCCACAGTTCAGCTCAGCTCAGCTCAGCTCAATCACTCGGTCGTGTCCGACTCTCTGCGACCCCATGGACTGCAGCACGCCAGGCCTCCCTGTCCATCACCAACTCCCGGAGTTTACTCAGACTCGTGCCCATTGAGTCAGTGATGCCATCCAGCCATCTCATCCTCTGTTGTCCCCTTCTCCTCCTGCCCACAATCGTTCCCAGCATCAGCGTCTTTTCCAATGAGTCAGCGCTTCATATCAGGTGGCCAAAGTATGGGAGCTTCAGCTTCAGCATCAGTCCTTCCAGTGAATATTCAGGACTGATTTCCTTTAGGATGGACTGGTTGGAGCTCCTTGCCATCCACAAGCCATGCAATGCTCACCTTGAAAACAGGTCTCAGGCAGGTTATTTTTCTCCCAGGCAGTACCTATTGCTCTGGGTGGTTGTGTGCAAACTGAACTCAGGATCAATCCTAAGACAGCGCCTGACAATGAAACCTGGGTGCTCCGTGTGGAAGCAGCCCGGGCTCGGGTCCCGAGCTGCTCGGATGCTCCTGGATTCCGCACCGCCGCCCCTCGGGGGTCCGTGCTCCGCCGGTTCCCTTCCTTGAGGAGCAGCCTGACCCTGAAAGCAGGCTGTGCACTGGTGAGGATTTGCAGCCAGCGCCCAGGAAACGGCCGCCCCCATCTGGGGGTCTGTCTGTGCCTTTCAGCTCTTGCTTTCCCTGTACCGGGCGTCTGCTCTGTGCTCAGTGACCCCAGCTGGGGGCCTTTGAGAACACGGGCTGTCGGGATCCCCAGCCATGCACGGCAGAACACAGGCTCTGGTCAGATGCCACGGATACTGGTGTCCTGGGCTTGCCGGAGGCTCTGTGGGCCCGAAATGCGATGCACCCTGAGCTCAGCAGGAATGCAGGCCCCCTCCTGGGAGGGCCAGGCTGTGAAGACTCCATGAGGAAGCCAGTGTGCACATGTACACACACACTGGAATATTGCTCAGCCAAAACAAAGGGTGAGTGATGCCGTTTGCGGCAACAGGGATGGACGTAGAGGTCGTCACACTGAATGAAATGAGGCAGACAGAGAAGGATAAATACCGCATGATGTCACTTATATGTGGGATCGAAAATACGCCACAGGCGAACTTATTTTCAAAACAGAAATAGACTCACAGACATTGAAAATAAACTTGTGGTTACCAAGGGTGGGAGGGAAAAACCAGGAGTATGAGATCAGCAGTCTCCAACAACTGTATACGAAGTAGGCAGTCAACAAGGGCCTACTGCACAGCACAGGAAACCGTACTCAACGTTTTATGGTAAACGGTGATGGAAAAGAATCTGGAAAAGAGTTCACGCGTACAGGCTAAGTCACCTCAGTCGTGTCCAACTCTTTGTGAGCCTTGGCTTGTAGCCCATTAGACTCCTGGGTCCTTGGGATTTTCCAGGCAAGAATGGCTTGCCATGCACTCCTCCAGAGGATCTTCCTGACCCAGGGGTCGAACCCAAGCCTCTTACGTCCCTTGCACTGGCAGGCGGGTTCTTTACCACTAGAGCCCCCTGGGAAGTGCTATCTATCTATCTATATAGATATACATAAAACTGAATCACTTTAATGTACCCCTGAATCACTATAAACAACTATTAATATAGTTCAATTTTAAAAAAGTAAAATTAAAATTAAATCAATTGTTTTAATTTAGAACACAAGAAAATGTGGGGAAGGTGACATGACCAAGAGAAGACCCAGGAAAATAGCATCATCGCTGCCCCCCCCTCTGTGGGCTGCAGGGGACGGGGCCGGCTGAAGCAGACAGGCTCTGCCTCACGCCCAGGACTGCACTGAAGGGCCACCCCAGATAGGGGAGACATTCCTACAAGTGACCCCGTCCACGCTTTGAAGAGGGTGCCCCAGTAAACTTGTGAGCTCACAGTGACAGGCAAAGAAATGGGTAGCTTTCCTTCAAAGGTGCTGTGGCAGTTGAGATGAGCTGTCCCTCGGGCACCACTCGGACTGTGGGTATTGCTCTCTCAAAGGCTTCGGAAGTCCCGTTAACTTGATTTGGACAATGCACTTTTTAAGTTCTAGGTATGATGTTGCAACCTACTCATTCAATTGTATCTGGATGTGCAGTGAGTTTCAATAAGGGCTGTGAAATTTAGGTATAGGTGACTCAACCCAGTGTTAGGTAGACTTGGCTTTAAAAATCACTACACACAGGGACATTGGTTTTAAATTCCCATCCGGGGGTGTTGGACATTGACTAATTCTCCCATCACTTTTTGTAAATGGACAGGATGCGGCCGTACATAATAAGCAATCGGTATCCCATGACAGAATCATCTAAAAACAGCCTCGCTCAAGTGATTCCAGCTTGCATAAACCAAAGAGATGGTTTTCCCATCCAACCCAGATTTAAATTGACTGCTTTGTTTAGCACTAAATAAAACTCGGCTTTGTTAACTATCACCTCATCCTCTGGTCCGGGGAGACCCAGCCAATTGCTTCTTAAAACCACGAATAGACAAAGTAAAAATCCATAGCTACATTAGTTGCAGGTTACCGGTCAATAAGTGTTCATTAACTAGCGCATTGCTTCTATTCAGGGCGCAGCGTCATTTGTTTTCTATTTTTATTAGCTTTGATCATACAATGAGGCTTCTTTTTTTTTTTCCTGGAGCAGTAAATCTGCATCAATACAAGTAAATCTCCGCCTAACGTGCGGCGTTGCATCTTTATTAGCACCAGGAGCAGTCCTGCATACAAACTTCCTCCCCTTCCCTTACTCTGTCTCTGTTACAGCAGCAGCAGAAACCCTGAACATCGCGGAGGAAAATAGGAGCCAGTGGACGGCAGAGCCAGTTAAGCCTGGGCTCCCTCAGAGATGCTGCCCACGCTGCTGGTGGATCCCCAGCACCCCCTCCGCTCCTCACCCAACCCCAGGGGTGGTCAGCGCTTGAGGGTCACTACCCATCGCTGGCCCCGCCTTCCTCTGTGAGCCCCTGTCCCGTCGGTCAGCACAGTGAACTCAGGCACCTTCTGGCCCCAGATCCAGAGCAGTATCTCCCCGGGTCTCTCAGGGTCTGTAGAACGAGACCATGGGTACTCCTGTGGCCGTGATTCAACAAACCAGGAGGATTAAACAAGATCAGGACTGTGAGATCCCCATCAGTCTGTATCCATTCATGGTTTTGCCTCCACCCCTCACTGTTTCTACCGTGCAGACCTCACCTGTGCTTTTAAGATGAGATATTGTCTTTCAGGATTCCCTGGTGGCTCAGATGTAAGGAATCTGTCTGCAGTTCAGGAGACCCAGGTTTGATCCCAGATCAGGAAGATCCCCTGGAGAAGGGCTTGGCAACCTACTCCAGAATTCTTACCTGGAGAGTCCCCTGGATGAGGAGCCTGGGGGGCTACAGTCCAAGGGGTCACAAAGAGTCAGGCAGGACTGAAGAAACTGAACACACACAGCCGCGCGCGCGCACACACACACACACACACACACTGTCACTTCATTGCATTATTGAATTTAAAAGAAAGACTCTTATATTTTATATTTTATGGGGAAAAAAAAAACTTCCCCTACCAAAACACTAGTAAATCACATGAAAAAAATAGACATTTAATTTTTGACCTTTTTGTCAAAATAACAAACAAGCCATTGGCTGTCTCTCTGGGCGATGCAACCCTTACAATATTCTTCTGAAAACCAGGCCTCCCCCTGGAAGAGCAGCTAGAGCGCCGCAGCTGGCCCTCCGCGCCTGGGAACAGTCTGTCTCGTTCGCTCAAGAAACGCACACGCGGTTGTTCCCATTGTTCTGTTGCTGGTTTAGAGCAAGTTCTTGATGCTTCTTTGGGGGAAAAGAACTTTCCATTTCTAGGGAACCTCTTAGAGCTCACACAAATACAGGCTAAAGAGCGTAAGCATTTCCATTTTGTTAAATCCAAAGCAGAGATGGTTAAGGGCCTCCCAGCTGCTCCTGGAGGAGCTCCTGCGTGGCCTGGAATTCGGGGGAAATGCCTCTTGAAACCAAGCTCCCCAGAATTGAGCTTCCCTGCCAAGTCTATGCTCAACTTCTCTATCCAAAACTTTCTTGTCCCACCCTGTTCCCCTAAAGGATTGAAGAAAGTTAAAGAAAAGGCGGATTGAAACCTCCACTTCCCAGAGCAGGATCCTAGGGCCACCTGGGTACAAGCCATTCTCTCTCCCCCACCGCGTTTAGTCTTCCCTGTGTTCCAAAAAGCAGACTCAGGCAGTTGATGTTGAGGATGCCAGAGTCCCAGGACACTTAGTCCCTCCTGAAGGGATACGCATTACAATCTGATTCACGTCTTTGAGTTGTTCTATAGAAACTAAGAATGCCCACCCAGAGAAGGATGTTAACCTCCTGCTGACCACAAGCACATGCATCCCAGGCTGGTTGGAACCAGAAGGTGGATGACACTGACTCCCAAAGCATCCCCCTGTGACCTCACCACCCACTGGTCAGAAGGATGTGCAGGAGCTGGCCAGGCATCCTGCAACCCTCGCCCCTAACAAGGCCTTCAGAAACCTTTCCCTGGACACCATCAGCGAGTTCTGTTCTTTTGAGCATGAGCTGCCTGAGGCCCTGCAACCAACACTGTACTTTCCTTCACCACAACTTGGTGTCGATAGATCGGCTTTGCTGTGTGTCAGGGGAACGGACCAGAGTTTGGTTCCATAACACCTTTTATGCACACAGCGCTTGGCTGTGGATGAATTGAGCCCTGGGCCCAGATGCAGGGGAGTGTGGTTACAATGCTCTCTCTTCTGATCTTCTCTGAGCATTCACCTGCACTTTCCAGAAGTTTTTCTCATTTCACCTTTGAAAATTCTGCACTTTCCACCAGCTTCCTTCACCACTGTCCACATCTTTTCAGCATTTTTTAGAGGAAAACACAACCCTGATATGTTCTGCTCACCACACAGGTGATGACAACTCCACTCACACGACTCAGCTGGGTGACAGGGCAGGAGGCAAGGAAACTGGCAGAGAGAAGGGCCCCCAGCTGACCGTGTCCACGCCTCACGGAGGTCGAGGGTGGTTAACCCCACAGAAGAGCCACTCTCTGGCAACGGTGCCTTTATTCTTAATTTTGCCCAATGATGTTAAGTAATAATTTGGAAAGGC
Organism: Budorcas taxicolor; assembly: GCF_023091745.1. Classification (NCBI taxonomy): domain Eukaryota; kingdom Metazoa; phylum Chordata; class Mammalia; order Artiodactyla; family Bovidae; genus Budorcas; species Budorcas taxicolor. Next base: position 73,078,573 of record NC_068929.1, on the reverse strand, counting down.
CAGGAAAAAGAGAAAGAGATCCACTTTTTTTTTTTTACAACAACCTCCCTGACTTGGATGTTTTTATCAGCTCCTGATTGTGGAGCTAAATGATCCATGCACTGGTGGAGACATAGGAACCCTCCGGTTCCCCCAAGGAAAGCGAGCCTCAGGCTGCCCCGGAGGAAGCCCCTGCAGGTGCCGGCCTTGCCCTGAGGGTTCCCAGATCCTGTTTCAACCACAGACCCTCTCAGCCCCCCAGGGAGGTCGAGCAACTTGGCCGCAGCAGTCACCCGCAGGTCCGGCTGTCCACCCAGAGTACAGCGGTGCCCGGGGCCCTGAGCCTGCGGTGTAGGAGCTGCATGCGCGGCCTGACCATCCGGCTGCCCCCCCCGCCCCCGGCTGTGAAAGCCTGGACGTCTCCAAGTCAGTCCCCCGTGGTCGCCTTGGCGGCCCCCATTTGAGCGGATTCCGAATCCTCAGTGCCAGCCCATCTGTTGCTTCTCCCCGTGACACAATGTCCACTCACCCCCACGGCCCGCACAGCCCCTGTGAAGCCCCACGGCCCCAGGCATCCACTGCCAGCCCTGGTCGTCGAGCCCACCAGGGCCCCTCCCCACTCTGCATCCCAACAAGACCTGCAGAGGGAGCTGACGCAGAGCCCCGCGGTGTGGGCCCTTGGGCACCGTGCTGTTCCTGGGCCACGGGGATGGCCAGGATGCTGGCGGCGTGGTCCACAGTGACACGCAACAGAGGCTGGTTCACTGTCACGGCACCTTCACCACGGGGCCCGTGTTCCCTGCAGCACACCCAGGGACCCCGTCCTCATCCTCCCAGATGGGTCAGCGGTTTCGCTCATCGCTGCTCCTGGTGCTACCAGGTTGGGAACTTCGAGACAAACAGGTTAAACTGGCTTCTTAACTGATGGGCTCTTTAGCGCTTTCCAACTTCAACGCCTGTGAGGCTTTCCACAGGACATAGGACACAGCAGACCCCGACCCATCAGGGACACAGAGCCCTTTGTCCCAGGAAAGCCCAGGGGATGGAAAACCTTCACTTTTCCAAGGACTTTGTCCTACCTCAGCCTGTCTCACTCACCGCAAACCCCCATCTGATCCAACCTCCAGGCACCATGGCCCTCGTTTACGGCTTGCCACCGGCGTCAGCCTGGGTGACACTCTCTGCTCTTTAAACCTTGGCTTGAGCAGACTCAGAGAGTCAGTGTGGTCCAGGTGGGAAAGCACAGTGTCAGCCCTGGGACAGGGGCCGGTGGAGGGCCTGGCCCAGCAGGGCTCCCACGTGCCCTGCCACCCCTGCAGTTTCCCAGGCCACTCCCAGGCCGCCCCGAGCCACCCACCCTGGCCGGCACCTTTCCCGAGTGGGTTGGCCGCCTGCAGTGACCTCTTGCCAGCTGGACTGCAATTTGACCCGACATCGCACCTCCCCACCTTGTTTCACAGTTTCTACTCATCCCCCGGCTGGACACCAGCCAGACCCTCTGAGAGACCAGACGGGGAAGGGTGGGCCAGACTGCATCCAGGGGGATGGAGAGGCAGCCTCCGAGCCTCCTCTTCTCAGCTGCGCACGGCCCAGCGGGTCCCTCGGTCTCTGCAGAGACTGGACCTCACACACGTGCAGTGGCCCCAACAAGCGTGCCCTTCCCTGGCCCCGGGGCACAGTGCTGCCAGCCTTGTGTTCTTGAGGGTCTCAGGGCCAGCAGCACATGGGGCCCACCCCTTCCCGAGGGACCCAGCTCCTGCACACCCCTAGTCTGGGCCTAAAGCAGGGTTGCTCCCGTGCTGATCTGACAGGTAGCTCAGTGCCCCTCAGTCCAGGGGCCTGGCTTTAGACCCGGCCGTCCATTTGAAGCTTACACCTGTCAGGCAGGGCACCCCGGGTGTCCTCCACGTCCTGTAACTGCTGCCCCACCCGGCAGGTCGCTCACCGTCCAGTGGGCTCGCTGTCTGGTGGGGGCTCTCCATCCGCGCCCCACAGGAGCAAGTGCTCACTGCTCCCTAGCTATCTGACTGCGTTACACGCTGTGAGCCTACTCTCGGCAGTCAGTTAGAAAAGGGTAGATCAACAGAGACCTCTGCTTTGAAATCTCACTTTACTTTCGATAAAGCTAAAACTTCCTAAATCCCAACAGTGTGCCACGTGGAGTTCAAGCTAAGACAGAAAATCTCTGAGTCTTCCCATTTTCAAAAACCTTGCTATCGTTGGCCTTGAGGGCTGACAGTTTGGAGGCAGAGCCGTGTCCCTGCCGGCTCACCCCGCGGGCGGGCGAGGCCACCTTCCCTTCAGAGACACAAGAGCACAGGCAGCCCGTCCTGGCCAGCACTCGCCGGGGGGGACAGCAGGCTGCCCAGGCTCCTCCCGGGAGAGCAACTGGCTGGAGACGTGGCTCCGGGCACCCACAGCGCCCAGGCCACCTCCTCCCGGGCGCCAGCCGTTCCCAGGGCCAGTGAGTCTTGATTAATGGCTGGCTGCGAGAGGCCCCCCGCCACCCGTGCCCGCCTCCTGGGGCCTCCGGAGCCTCTGTGCCCCGTTGCCCTCCTTTCCTGCCCGGGAGCTTCCCGGCTCAGGTCAGAGCAAAAGCAGGCTTGGCCGTGCCCGGCAGAGTGAGGGCTGACCGCTGGGAGAACCATCAACCGCGCCGTGAGACGATCAACTGAGCAGTAAATTAATTAATCATCATTTTATGCCTCATCAAGCACTTTGCTGAAGCTCTCAACAGGGGCCTCTCGAGGAGCCAATGGGAAGCTGACTGTTTTGTTTAGCTGGGTGAGACTTCCATAAACAGGGGAGGTTTTGACAAGCTAATAAATATGTCGTTCGTCTCTGCCACGGGCAGCAGCCGGCCCCACCTGCAAAGTGGTGGGGTTCTGCCTGGCCTGGCGGGCAGTGAGTGATGGCAGAGCCGTGCCTGGGGAGGTGGCAATCGGAGGCTCGGGGAGGGGGAGCCCCCAGAAGTTCCTGCGAGCTCTGTGGGAGGAGGGCCAACCCCAGCCCCGGCCCCACGCTGCCCTCAGGGGTCCCACTAAGTGGGAAGTCCGGACTCTTGCCCTTGTGGCCTTCGCTGACATCACACAGGCTGTGGGGGCCTCTTCCCCAGAGGTTTCCTGATACAGGCACCAGTTCACACCTACGGATGCCCAAGCGAGACCCTCCAGAAACCCGTGTAGTGGTTCTAGCGCTCACGCGTGGATTCGGGAGTTCTGTGCTGATACTTCTTATCAACTTTAACGTGCACCAGAGCAGCTTCTTAGGAAAAGGTTCTTGCTGACCTCCGTTCATCTCTATTGAGAAAAGTCCAGGAATGCAGAACCACCATTTTCTAGGAGACTAGGGGTGTTTTTAGTTGACTTTATAACATCCTGTTAATTTCAGGTGTGCAGCACAGCTATTCACTTATACATGAATGCATATGAATATATATTCTTTTTCAGATTCCTTTCCCTTTACAGGCTGTTACAAAATATTGTGTATTTTACAATACTGCGCTACACGGTACAGACGTCTGTGTTGGTTATCTATTTTATATATAGCAGTGTGCGTCTGTTAATACAAGCCTGAGTGAGGGGAGAGAAATGAGGATTTTTAAAGCTAAAGCAGTGTTGAAATTTGGGTGATGATTCTGATGACCTAGCAAATGCTTTCCTTTAGGTTTTAAATCCAGTACAAAAGCTGAGGGAGGCTGTTAGAGCATTAAAGAAATACAAATACCAGAAAGATACAAATGCAAACAGCTCACAGATCTCCAATTAATTTGCCAGTAAGTTTTAATCCACCTTCTATGAGAATTTCAAATGCCCTCTGATATCATTTGAAGAACACTCATGTCAGATGCGGCTTCCCAGGTGGTGCAGTGGTAAGGAATCCGCCTGCCAATGCAGGAGACGCAAGAGATGCTGATTCGACCCCTTGGGTCAGGAAGAGCCCCTGAAGAAGGGAATGGCAACCCACTCCAGTATTCACGGAGGGAACCTGGCGGCTACAGCCCATGGGATCGCATAGAGTGGGACACAGCTGAGCACTCACTCATGTCAGCTGAGGGTGGAGTTTCTAAGTGCAGGAGATGGGTTGCTGGCAGGTCCAGCACATGGCATTTCTCATCAGGACAGCAGCGGCGGCCAGCGCGAACTTCGTGCTCTGTGGGTCCCTGCATCTGCCGCGCGGGCTCCTCCCAGGTCTTGGACGGCCTCAAGCACCCTCCGCCCCAGCTCTGGATAGTTTAAGGTTCCAAACTGCGGAAGAACCCAAGGGGCGCTGACGTGGGGCTCACAGAGGATGTCCCCGAGTTGCAATCCCGGGACCTTCAGCCTCGCCCTCCCCACCTCCCGCAGCCGCTTGCCAGGCGTTGCGGTGGCGGGGAGGGTCGAGGGCGCTTTTCCAGCAGGCCTCGCTGGGTCTGGAACCTGGGCCCCGGTTTCCGTCAGGAGCAGCCGCCGTCGGCAGAGGGCCAGAGCAGGTGGCCTCGGCTCCGCGGTCCCCGGCCGCGGCCATCCGGACTCCCGCACACGCGGGGCCCGGCATCCACAGTGACAGAAGGCAGGCCAGCGTGAGCAGCGCCAGCTCTCTTCCCAGCTCCAAATCACCGTCGGGGCGCACGGAGACGGCGCCGGTTTCCTCTGAAAGGTAACGAGATGGGAGGCCTCGGAACGAGCCTCACGCTTCCGCGGAGCCGCGCGTCGCTCCAACCCGCCCGGCGCGGAGCACAGGCCTGCGCTTGCGGTCTGACGGCGCAGAGGAGCCCGTGGGACACCTGCAAGGGTGAGAGTCAACTTGCTCCCTTCGCTCGTGATAAGGACGGGCGCTCCCTCCGGGCGTGCCTCCGTCGCTGGGTCATCATTACGTGCTCAAGGTCACTTCCTTGCGGGGCTCTAAGAGCAGGAAGCCGAGCTCAGGCCCGTCCCTGTCTGCAGGCAGCTGTCTGCAAGGTCAGAGAAGAAGGCCTTGATTCTAACGGTTCGTGGGGGAATAAGATGTCAAAAGCCTGTGACCTCAGAGTTGAGTCCTCCTTTGCTGTGAATGTTGTCCTTTTAACTCTAGTTTTCTCATTTTTTGGATCTCAGTTCAGGAGAAAGAAAGAGCATGGGGGAAGGGAGGGGGGGAGTCACCGATCGGGAAGTCAATGGAGTTCAGAATAAGGGACGCTGTCGAGTCCTGTTTCTGCTCCTGCCTGAACCGGCTTTCCTGCTTGAAGCTGTAAGGACCAGGGCAGGGGAGGCAGCATTACCCACCTGCGATGCCCCAGGCCTGCCCCAGGAGGTGGATGCAGAAGTCTCAAGCTCAGGGACCCCCTGATGGGATCTCTGGACGCTCAGGACAGTGTTCTTGCCTTGTCTCCATCCTTGACCTTCACGTGGAAGTTAGTCGTCAGTGAAGACCAGGGAGACTCGGGACTTCTGTGACGGTCCAGTAGCTAAGACTCCGCTCTCCAGATGCAGGGGGCCCAGGGGTCGACTCCTGGTCCGGGAACTAGATCCTACATGCCACAACTAAGAGCTGGCACAGCCGAGTAAATAAGAAAAATAAAATAAGTAAATACTGGGGGAAAAAAAGACCGGCGTCTTCCTACAGAGACCAGTTTACTTTAGTCCGGTCTGGTTTCTTAAATGTCTTCACCATGAAGCCTCTCACCACAGAATGGCTCAGGGTGTTCGAGGGTGACACATGGACCTCACCCCTTAAAGCCGCCTCCCTGAGCAGCAGCCCTGCTTTCCAGTGGGCAAGTTTCTTCCTCAAGGGCCTCGAGGACCCATGATTCAAAAAGGTCCCCCTTCAGCCATCAGGCAGGCAGTCCCTGGAGCCCTAACTTTATCAGCTGCAAAGAGAGCAAACCACTCAGTCCTAGAGGAAATCAGTCCTGAGTATTCACTGGAAGGACTGATGCTGAAGCTGAAGCTCCATTACTCTGGCCACCTGATGCGAAGAGCTGACTCATTAGAAAAGACCCTGATGCTGAGAAAGATTGAGAGCAAAAGAAGTAGGAGACAGAGACAAAGAGGTTTAGGAAGCATCACTGACTCAGTGGACATGGCTTTGCGCAAACTCTGGGAGACGGTGAAGGACAGAGGAGTCCGACGGACCACAGTCCATGGGGGTTACAGAGAGTCGGGCACGACCTAGCAACTGAGTAACACCAGTTGAGTTGTCTACGTTTTCCTCTGTTTATATTTTAGTAACTTGATTCATTCTTGGTGGGCATGATGCTCCTCCAAAATGGATAAAAATTGGTTCTCAGGGGGCAAAACAAAAACCTTACTCCTCTCATCTGCAAAGCACAAATACCTTTGTAACACATCAACAGATATACTGTATACCTCTAGCATTAAATTTTATGCGGCTAGGAATTGCTCATCTGAAAAGCAATGATAAAAAAATAAGACGGAAAAGAACTTCTCCACTTTATCTGTCAAATTATGAGCCAAGTGCATCTGACTCTCCTTGTAACTATAGCCCGCGTTCTTTTTGTGTGTATATGCACACACACACACACACACACACGCTGCCCATACATTAGCTGCTGCATTGTTGCCCCTCTGCTATACAGGAGGCCCTTGCTGGTCATCTGGTTTATATATAGCAGTGTGTGTATGTTAACTCCACTGCACTTAACACTAACAATTTTGCTTTGACTTGGTTTGGCTTAGGTGTTATGTACTGGCCTGTATCTTTATTTTCTGATCCTCCCCCATGACTTGATTTTGAAGACTTTCTTGCTATCCACAGAGTTGGATTTCATGACCACCACTTCCTGAGTTTTGACGTAGATGCTGAACCCACTGGCAAAGAGCCTGGTGACTGGGGGGTCTGTGTTGGGGACTTTTAAATTCTTCATTTCATCCCATCATTTCTTTCCCGTAAGGTCTGTGCTTCTCTAGTTCAAGCGTCTTTAGCTAACGTGTATGTTGCAGACATCTCTCATTATCTTGGTACGTTCAGACGTGGTTTCACACATCGCACATTTGACTGCAACTCTTTGTCTTTTCCTGTCTTGAATTCCTGGTTCAGCTGGCATTTGGTATGCTCCCTTCTGGGGCTTCCCAGGTGGCACAGTGGTGGAGAACCCGCCTGCAATGGAGGAGTCATGAGAGACACAGGTTCCATCCCTGGGTGGGGAAGGTCCCCTACAGGAGGGCACGGCAGCCCACTCCAGTATGCTTGCCTGCAAAACCCCACGGACAGAGGAGCCTGGTGGGCCACGAGTCCGGACTCCGTGTCCCCACTGCAGGGGGCACGGGTCTGAGCCCTGGTCAGGGAACTAAAATCCCGCAGGCTGCTCGTGGCCAGGAGAGAAAATGATTGACCCAGATGTTGCCCAGCGGTGGCGTATTGCTATCGTAAAGCATGATGTAACCTTGGCAGGACAGCATTGCCACCTCTGCATATGGGCGTGTGGGCTGGCCAGAATGTTCACTGCACAGACAGCCAGGAATTGGGGGGTGTGTGTTTGTGTTTGCGGGTTGTGTAGGGAAAATCGCTTCCTTGGTGTATGGGTGCTGCGCTAGCTGAGGGAGGGAGAGAGTGAAAGGGGCCCGGCAGGTGTGGCTGATGAGGGTGGAGGCTGGAGGGAGACTGGGCCCTTCCTTTACGGGCCTTTGAGCAGCTCCAGGTGTCATGATGAATGTGTTTATAGTACAGTTTAAAGAAACAGAGTAAAACAAACCTGGAAGGAAATACAATCCACTTTAATCAAGCAGCGATTCAGCATCTGAAAGCTGTCACGCCAGCGTCACCCCGGAGCTTTCGCAGCAGGTCCTGCAGGACCATTCACAGCTGCCTCCCAGCTGCAGCCTGAACCCGCGGGCCCGTCAGGTCCCTGCCCACCAGCCTTCTCCTCACTCGAGTGTGGCTGCAGCTCACCTTCTCCTTACACCTAGTTTCACAAGCCACCTGATTTCTGCCTTCTTGGAAAACATTCAGAAAAGTTCATCCATGTGTTTCAAGTGGCAATGCATCCCAGGCTACCTTGGGTTGTTTGTCTGGTTTAGACAACTATCTCCAGATTATATCTGATAAGAATTTCCATACGTCAAGCATTTTCTTCTTCAACTGTGATATAGGTTCATGAAGGTAGGGTCTGCATGTTTTAGAAATATTGCACCCATAATAATGCATCACAGGTAATGGAAATCAATAGAAAGATTGATTGGTAGCTATCTGACAGTCTGCTGGAAAGCTAGACCAGATAGGCAGGGTCTTACAATGCAAGCTTTTATGCCTTCAGGACATTCTTAGAACAGGATCCCTGTGCGATTGTATTGGGCAGTATTCAACAACAACGTCACTATCGGCTTCTCTTTCTTTCACTTCCAGCTTCAAAATATACTCCATACCATGTCAAACAGACACAGTTATGAACAACTTGCAAGGATATCAAACCAGTCAATCCTAAAGAATATCAACCCTGACTATTCATTGGAAGGACTGATGCTGAAGCTGAAGCTCCAGTACTTTGGCCACCTGATGGGAAGGGCTGACTCACTGGAAAAGACCCTGATGCTGGGAGGGATTGAAGACAAAGGGACGAGCGGGTGGCAGAGGATGAGATGCTTTGATAGCGTCACTGACTCAGTGGATATGAATTTGAGCAAAAACTCTGGGAAACAGTGGACAGAGCAGCCTGGAGTGTTCAGTCCAGGAAGTCAAAGAGTCAGACACAGCTTAGCAACTGGAAACCATGAACGACCGTCCGTGAACTAAAAACATAGATTTTTTAAGATTAAAAAGATTTTTCAACTTTTAAGATTAAATTGTCATTGCAGAGAGAAGTCAAACTGCAATTTGGAAAACCTGTTTCCGAATAATAAAAAAATATCCGAGCCACATTACCGAGTTTATTGCCTAAGCACCAAATTGGTTAGTGTTTTGTTTTCTTCCCTTGCCTTCTCTGTAACTTAGAAAGATCATGTTAAATCCTTGGATTTAAACACAAGAAAAGTGAATAAACAGCAATGTATAAACAAACTAGGGAAGCAAACAGCAAAGGACCAAAAGCAACACTTTCTCTAAAATTCTTTGTCGCATGAAATGGGTACTTTGTTTTCAGGCCAACAGAAGACTCCAGTTGCCTCTAATTTATCTGCTTCAAGGCTTCATGTATGTCCTTCTATAGTATGATTCTCTCATTCCTGATTTTATACATGACTTTTCTCTCTAACGGATGTAGAATGTGTTCAAGCCTTTGTCTTTTGCAGAGTACACAGGTGGCATGCTTCCTGAGGCTTTTCACTGAGAACATCGCCCAACCTGGGAGACGATGTCAAACACGATGAAACTTGGGGACCTCACCGGTCTTCTGGTTCCCAAGTGACCCCCTGCCATTCACCACCTACGACTGCAGAGCGGAAGTCTACAGCGAGTTGAATCGCTTACTTTTTTTTCCCTTAAGAATGCCTGCCAGTATATACATATATTTTTAATTTAGGAGTTTCAAAAATTGCCGCAGTCCATCTAAGGGTTCTCCCTGATGTCTGGGTCCTTGAGTTCAGCAGCCCGCAACCTCCTTCCTTGCATCTAACAAGAGAAATTCCTTATCAAGAAGGAATAAAGGAACCAGCGCAGGCTCAGCTATTCTTTCCACTCCCCTTTCCTTCCCCCGCATTAAAAGCTCTCGCTCTAGAATGACTCTCCCTAACCCCTAGACCACGAGGAGTGAGTCACTGTGGGGGTCCCCCTTGGTGGCCTGGAAGGACACCCCACTCTCTGCCTGGATATGAGCAAGTGAGCAGCCTAACGTGCCAGCCTGTGAGGACTCGGCATCCTCCCAGAAGCTGTGGCCGGTCCTTCCAGAGGTGGACGGTAATGCGGCCTAACAAGTCAAGACCCTGCTTCTCCCCAGGGCTGACAGGCCTCAAGAATCGGACCCAAGATTGCTGCAAACCAGTGCACGTTGCTCGGGACAGAAGGATAGCTTCATAATTAAATCATTGTTCACATACCAGTTCTCTTTCAGTTCTCCTTGGTTTCCTGTCCAGCCGATCACCGGGTTTCATCTAAATGTGTGAAGCCTCTCCTTTGTGGTTAATGGCTTGTCCTACTAAGCATGCTAGCCCCTGCAGCTCCACCAAATCCCGTGCCCACTGTGTATGTGCAAAACGCCGGGTCTGGGTCAAAGACAGGTCCACCCTGTGAGTGCCCACGGACCTCAGGGTCTCCTCTGAATTCCAGCTGGACATGTCCTCCTGAAAAGTCATTCTTGAGAGGACCCACAGGACAGATGCTGAGATACGATTTTCAAGCCAACCAATGCAGCTTCTATAGTAAACTCTTTAAACAGAAACACAAAGGGGTTTTATGGCAGACCCATGCAGCTTAATGATTGAGCAACAATTCTTTTAATAATGAGTGAAACGTTCTGACAGGTAGTGAGGGGTGAGGCTGATGGTCCCCCTCACCACAAAATCTCAGTGGGTTAAATGAGCAAACTTGTTTCTCATTCATTCGCCCCATGTCCGTGTGATGGTTTTTTCTTTCATCCGTCACACGCGCGTGTGGGTGGCTGGTGGCCTGAGGTGGGGCACACTTTCTGCCCATCCTGGACCATCCAGGCCGATGGAGCCACCAGCTGCACACAAGCTGCCTCTGTGGCAGGTGAGGGGGATGCGGTGTTTCACACGTGAGCTCTGAGAAAGTCTGTGCGGATCGTGTAGCTCCGTGTGGGTCCCTGTGGCAGAGACCCTCTCAGCTGAGCTCAGCCAGTGCACGCCCCTGACGTAGCGGGTCAGGGAGGCGATGCCGCAGGAGTGGGTCCCTAAGAAGAATGAGAATGCTTACTGAGAAATGGCTCAGGGGCTACGAGAACAACCACCTCCCAAGACCTGGTAGAATCAATCCTACAGTTGGGAGAAACACACATGGGAGGTGCAGAGATCACAAAAGGGAAAGAATAAGCCATGAATGCTAGCACCATCAGAAGAAGGCAATAAAATCAAAGATGATTTCACAATAGGACATCTATTTTAGCCAGCACTTTCATTAAATAAAAAAAACCAAACTGTAACTTTTTGATTCATTCTACTTGATAGACATCGGTGGTTTCAAATGCTTGTGTCTTTTTAATTCATTAAATATAAAGTTTGGTGATAAATATTTTTGCGAATCATGATTTCCCAAATGTTGCCTTCAGAAACTGAGTTCAGGAACTACCTGCCCCCTAGGATGCCTTCACCTGTACCAGCTTTCCTAAATGGCACTCAAAAACGCTGCTGGCTTTGATTACAGGTTAAGTGGTATTCAGTGGAAATCTGCTATCTTGCTCATTAAGTTAGGATAGCAAACTAACGGGATATGAGAATTAATCTGTGTTCTGCGAAGGTCTGGCTCTAAGGTGCTCCTGTGCTCATATAACATGATTAGACCCATTTGCTGTCTTTCAGGCTCTCAGTCGCGTTGGACGCTGTGACTCCACGCAGCAGCCGGAGTTCACCTAAACTCATATCCGTTGAGTCAGTGAGGCCATCCAACCATCTCATCCTCTGCTTCCTCCTCTCCTTTCTGCCCTCAATCTTTCCCAGCATCAGGGCCTTTTCCAGTGAGTCAGCTCTTCACATCAGGTGGCCAAAGTCCTGGAGGTTTGGCATCAGTCATTCCAATGAATACTGATTTCCTTTAGGATGAAGCAGAAGTAGGTGTTTTTCTGGAACTCCCTTGCTTTCTCCATTATCCAGCGGACAATTTGATCTCTGGATCCTTTGCCTTTTCTCAACCCAGCTTGTACATCTGAAAGTTCTTGGTTCAGGTACTGCTGAAGCCTAGCTTGAAAGATTCTGAGCATAACCTTGTTAGCATGAGTGTAAGTGTATGGTAGTTTGAACATTCTTTGGCATTGCCTTTCCTTGAGATTGAAATGAAAACTGTCCTTTTCCAGTCCTGTGACGACTGCTGAGTTTTCCAAATTTGCTGACACATTGAGTGCAGCACTTTAACAGCATCATCTGTTAGGATTTGAAACAGCTCAGCTGGAATTCTATCACCTCCACTAGCTTTGTTCGTAGCAATGCTTCCTAAGGCCCTCTTGACTTTGCAATCCATATGGATGATATCCACATATCACTCAAATCTGTGGAGGAACAAACCTCTACACCATGGGCAAAAACAAGCTGTACATGCTGTTTCCAGCACACACACCTGAGACTGTCTGGAAAGAGAGTTCTGATAAGGAGCCGCCCCAAATGGGCAGTGACACACGGCATGTATAAACGGCTTTGAAGTTGGCAGGAGGAGGGCAGGGTAGTCTCGGACCCGGGCGGCGGACAGGTGCTTCCATTCAGAGGGACTCTATATCTGGCTTCAGCGGCAAGTGGCATCACCAGGAAGCTTCATGGAATTAATTGCTCTGTTGTTTCAGAGAGGACTGCTGATGTTGACCCAAGCCTCAGGGTCTCTATTGTCACACTAGGTAATTTTTTAAAGACTAAAACCACCTTTTATGATCCTGTAGGTAATTGAGGGGGGTGGGGGCTGTCCTCTTTTTTATGGCTTGGGCTACAGGGTTGGATAAGCTTCCCTCAAAGGGGACCATTCTTTTCTGAGGCCGACGAGATGCGGGAGAGGTGGCTGAACTGTCTTGGCCTCTGGACAGAGGGAGAAAAATGTGCCTCTAAGGAAGCTTCTAAAAGAGGAGTTAAGGGGATGATGTGTCAGAGGACACCCCGGGGATGCTGCAGGTCCCGGGAAGAAGGCCATCCACTGAATAATGCAGCTTGCAAGGGGGCGGTGGTGCAAGGACAACCTGGGGACCGGTGAAGAGGCTCAGGACAGTCCCACTGAGGCTGCGGCCTGAACACAGCCCAGCAGGCATCCCGAGCCCACTGAGAAGTCATCATGTTATGATCGGGGACACTCAGGTCAGTGGAAAGCCTCCTTTTCAAGCATCCAAAGAGACAGGAATTGCAACACTGCTTCCGAGACGTCAGAGGCAGGAGGCATGGATCTCTGGTGGACTCGCTCCGGGATGGTCTCGCGGGGAAGCGGAGCTCGGAGGGCGTGAATCTCTGCAAACAAGCCCTGCTGGAAGGGGCTGGCAGAGCCCGGGCCCAGGGCACCCACGCTTCCCCGGCTCCCGGTCAGCCGTGCCCACGCTTGGCTCCCAAGAGTGTTCCCAGCCCTGGGCCTCTGAGTCACTTCCTCCCTCAAGCTCATCTCTCTGTTCATGTCAGCGTGAGATAAACTACATTTGTTCTCACCTCGGAGTGACGTGGAGGCGTGCCTCTGTTCTCCCCTCCAGCCCCCTTAAAAACTGCCTCTAACACTCACTTAGCAAGCGTTTGGGTGGCTTTCCCAAGAAGCAATGACTTATTCCAACTCCTGGAGACGATCTCAAAGATCAGCGAGTGAGATGGAGCGGCCCCCCTGGTACATGGTCATGCCTGGACCTTCCCCAGACACGGGGCTCATCACCAAGGACGACGGGAGGATGGAGACCCATCCCACGGCTGGGGAAACGGGCATTCCAGAGGGAAGGGGCTCCTATTTCCCACCAACAGGGCCACTTCAAATTCCAAGTTGGTTCAACAGGGAGTTAAAAGTCCTGTTTGCCATTAGAATCAATTACCTCGGAATTTTGTGTTTTCATCCCGGACTCTAGACACTGCTGCTATGACACCAGGAGAAGGTTTAGGAACTGACGTTGGTTCAAAGTCACGGCTGTGAATTTTATTTGCCTAAAAAGAGTGGGAAATGCTCCCGAAGCCCTTACAGGGGCGACCAGTGGGTCTCCCTGACTCTGAGAGCTTGCTGGGCACAGGCAGGGGAAGGGGCTTCAGGTCACAACCGCCAAACAGACCCTTCACCCGAGGGCCCCCCAGATGCCACGTGTGGAGGCTAGTGGTCTCGGCTAGTGCCACCAAGGAGGTGTCCATCAAGCCAGCTCACGGACTTCATCCCAACGCCCTCGGAGGCTTCTGCCCGCCTCGTCCCCCTGGAAGGCTGGGGGATGCTTGGCAGGACTGGACTGGGGAGTGGACAGGAGCGGCGATCCAGCCGGCCACGGGCAGGGCAGACCGGAAGCCAGAGACCTCCCCGTCCCTGCTGCTGAGGCAGCGGGAGCTATAATCCCACAGCGCCCAAAGGCCGAAGAAGGCCCACCGGACCGGGAGGGGCAGAACCCAGGCTGTGGGGCCCCAGGGCCCCCTGCACAGCTTGGAGGACCTGCCCTGGGGGGCCCAGACCCAGGCCAGGTCTCAGAGGGCCTCTGAGTCAGAGCCTGAATCAGTGCACTGTCTGCCCTTCAGCAGGACAGACCCCTGCGGAGGCTGAGATGGTGGGGGTGCACTCAGGTACTGCCTGCAGACCCCAGCCCAGGTGGGCCTCCATTCCGGATGAGCCTCCATCCTAAATGGGCCTCCACCCCAGGTGGGCCTCCATCCTAGGCGGGCTTCTGCTCTGGGTGGGCCTCCACCCCAGATGGGCCTCTGCCACGTGAGGCAGGAGGGAGAAAGATCCTGGAATCCAGCCAATCCAACCCATTATGTAAGGCCTTCTTTCTGAAAGCCTGGCAGGGAAGAGGGACATTGCGGCGGGGGGGGCAGGGCTTTCTCACTGCCCCCTGCCCAGTAGGTGTGACAGTCAATGAAACCCAGTGGTTTGAAGGTGGTCCTGCTGTGCAAACACAGTTATCCAGTTGCTGTCGTCTGTGTTTTACCCAAGATGGTGACAAGTGTCTGGGGTATCCCTCTGCCTGTCACTCAGGTCTGTAAATAAAAGCGGAATCTAAACTTGCTTTGTTTGCCCTGTTAATGCAGAGCCTTTGGGGATGTTCATAAAATTTTCAGCAGAAAGGGGAGACCACCACTTTGGAGAATTTGGGGGCCCTTACCCCCTGTTCTGGATCCTACTGTACAAAACTTCTCACATAACTTCTCACAGTCCTGGAGGGGGCATGGACCTCTACTCGGAGGAGGTGGGGCAATAAAGCTGAAAGGCAAGGACTAAGTTTCCTACGGGGCTGACCACTGTCTCCCCTGCCACGAGGTCCTGGGTGCAGTTATCTGTTGGGTGCTAGACCCAAGCGTCCCTCAGTCATTCGAGGTTCCCATAAAACTAGCTGAACTCCTGAAGTTCTGAGTGGTCTCCAGGGCTCTGACAAAGAAGCCACTCCTCAGGCTCAGCGAGCGGGATTCTTCCCGTGGGATAACTCACATGGAGGACAGCTGGAAGGAAAGCAAACCAGCTGATTGGTGGGGCTGAGATTCCATCCGAAGGCAATGGCGCCCCATTCCAGTGCTCTTGCCTGGAAAATCCCGTGGATGGGGGAGCCTGGTGGGCTGCCGTCTATGGGGTCACACAGAGTCGGACACGACTGAAGCGACTTAGCAGCTTAGCAGCTGCTTTGCTGATTCTGTACTCGTTAGAGTTAGGGGAAAGTCTTCTAAATAGGCTTTAAAAAGATACTGGTTTCTTCAGGAGTGGGGCGAAGGCAGCGGCTTGCGGGGCGGTCAGCTGTCAGCTGTTTGCCCGGCAGCCCTGCCCCGCCCCAGGTGGGGAGAGCACATCCGAGGGCCCCTTGCCGCCTGCCCCCGCGCCTGAGTCACGCTCACTCCCCGCCCGCTGCGTTCAGTGCCTTACCTCTGCTGGGCCCGCTCCAGACTTCCAAATTTAGCAATCCTCTGCTTAGGCACGGCTTCTTGGAGTCCTAGCCTATCTTAATGATGCAAAAAAAAAAAAAAAAAGTGCGCAGCCCATTAAGCATGATCTGATGGCTATCTGCAGCTTGAGCGATGTAGCTGACAGCTCAGAATGAAAGAAGATACAGGAGGCCCCACAACTGGGCACGCAGAGCGCGCTCAGTACAAACAAGGACAGTAGATTTCATCTTTCCAATAAACCGGAGGCTCATCCCTCGCACCGCCCGCCGCGAACCGCCAGGGCCTCCCTAACAACCCGGCTAAGGAGGGGGCGCTGGGGGCGGGGGGCCAGGGACCCCACGTGAGAGACCGCGGGTCAGGTGCAGGCTGCCTGCCCAGCTGAGACGGCCGCTTAATCTAATCTGTTATCCCAACGTGGTTTGTAGGAACAGTAAACCGCACCCAGATTTTAAAGAATGAGAAAGGCCTCCACCGTTTCAGACCTCCACATCCACTGGGTGATACGAGGGGGCGCCCTGAGTGGCCCCCGGTCTTCTCTCTTTTCTGAATATATCGGAACTGGGGGACGAAGCTCTCGTCTTCAGGGATCAGGTGAGGGGGTCAGGAGCAGGGAAGGTGGGTTTGCAGCCTGCCACCTAAGCACCCGAGAACTGCCTGGGCAGGATTCAGCTCTTCTCCAGAAAGCTACTGGCCGTGGGCAGGCTGGATTTGCTCTTGGGGTAAAGTTCCTTCTTAATGAGCTGCAATTCTTGCTCAACAGCCAGCCCCCACCCCAGGCACTTCTCATCAAGATGATAACATCAACCCAGGTGCCGGGCAGTCTTTAAAAGTCGTAAATCTTCGCCGTCACCTAAGGGAACCAGAGGAATAAAGGTGAAACAAGTTTGCGAGAACCTTTCCCAGGTGTTATTTTGCAAGTCGAGAGCTAATTGATGGTTGTGCCACAATAGGTACAAGTGATAAAGATCGTGTAAACACTCCCCATTGGAGGCAAGTCGGGGAGTCCCCGGGGGTGTGCAGCCGCCAGATGGAGCTGCTGCCTCCCGCCGGCCAGTACCCCTGCGCGGCCTGATGGCTCGGAAGGCTGGCTACCACCGGAGTCAAGGTGAGGAAGGTCCCGGGAGGGACAGAAGTCTAGGCAAAAGGATGATTGGGGGGAGTGGGCAGGTGCCTCCCACTGAAGTCAAAGGCAAGGCTCTCCGCCACGACCAGGTTGCTAAGAAACAGTGGTGGAGGAGCTTGAATTTGCTCTTAGGATCCCATCTTTGCCTCCCGCCCCCCCACCCCCACCCTGCCAACACACACACACCAGCTTCTAAAGGGCATAAGATTCATTTTAAAGCTAGTAACTCTCTTTGCAAGATGAGGAAGGGGAGGAAAGCCACCCCATGGTCCCCCCCCTCCCCTGCAGCCCTGAGCGTGCACAGGGGCCTCAGGACATAATGGGATTCTGGGGGCTGGGGGTGAGGGTGGGAGAGGGGTGATAAAGCCCGGTGAGAATTGCCACACAGAAGCACAAAGCCCATTTACATTTCCATTGGCTTCACAAGAAGAAAGTGTGGAGTTTTCCTCATTTTTGCCATCACTGAAAAATTTGCCTTTGCCTGAGCAAAGACGGTCATGTTTACGTGCATGGTATCACCCCCCGACTCAGAGGGAGTCTGGAGCATCAGAAAAACTTTAAAAAAAATTACAGATGATAACATTTTCATTTGCTTCTTTATATTCCGTAGCCTGGTTTTTAACTGCATTTGCTTGGGGATTTTTTTCTTATGAAAATAGTATTATGTGTGACGTTCAGGCTTCCATAAAAATGATGAGAGCCACAGTGTCCTTGATGATATGTATTTGGAACCTATAAATAACACCAATATAAATAAGTCCTGAAGCAACAATGGGCAAAAGGAAGTCATGTCAGATTCCATGCCGGGCTCACCCCGCTTGCCTTTCCACTTCACCACCTGAAAGTTCAGGAGCAAACCACTGCCTCGTCCAGGAGGATGGGGTAGGGATGGGGGGCACACCTAGGCCCATCCCCAGCGGGAGAGCCCTGCCTCTAAGACAGACACTCTTCCACCTGAGAGGGCCAGGGACCCCCAGGGACCACACCAGCTCTCAGCATGGCCAGTGACTCGAACTAGGGAGTGAGAGGAAAAGCAAGCTGCTGAAGGAAATGCCTCTGGCTCCCACCCCCTCTTTATCTTACCTCTGGAATTCTGCACCAATGAATCTCTCCCTGTCAGCTCTTGCTTCTCAAGAGTGTGAGCTCCTGAAAACAGGGCTTAAAAGTTCTGATTACTTTTAAAGGATTAAATTGTGTCTTGTTTGTGTATTCTCCTTCTCTGAATGGCAGAGCTCTGGATCCACGCGCTGCCCATTTTCACAGCATCAGCCTGGGTTTGGAATGACTCACGCCCGGAGAGCTGGTGCCCCGGTGGGAGCAGAAAGCCAACGTCGGGGGCCCGGCTCACGAGACTTTCAGGTCAATTCTAGGCCTTCCCTAGTGATCACCAAGTCCCCAGGGTCTCAGACGGTAAAGAATCTGCCTGCAATGCAGGAGACCCAGGTTTGATCCCTGGATTGGGAAGATCCCCTGGAGAAGGGAATGGCAACCCACTCCAGTATTCTTGCCTGGAGAATCCCGTGGACAGAGGGGCCTGTTGGGTACTGTCCATGGAGTCCCAGAGTCAGTGACCACTGAGCCCTAACACACCGGACAATCCAGGGCCGGGCTATCCTAGCCACTGGCAGAGAATGATCTGAAACAAAGCTTACACAGTCCTTCGAATTCTCCCCTTAAGAAACCAAAGTAATTCCCCTGCCCCACCCGGAGGCAAATGGATCTGGCAAAATACAGGCCTCCTGCACTAAAGGCCTCCCTGGGGTAAAAGAATTAACGTGGGAGAGACCACTGCTGGGCAGGGCTGGGGAACACGTCCAGACGTCTTCAGTCCAGTCACTCAGTCGTGTCCGACTCTTTGTGACCCCATGGACTGCAGCACGCCAGGCCTCCCTGTCCATCACCAACTCCCGGAGCTTACTCAAACTCATGTCCATTGAGTTAGTGATGCCATCCAACCATCTCATCCTCTGTCATCCCCTTCTCCTCCTGCCCTCAATCTCTCCCAGCATCGGGGTGTTTTCAAATGAGTCAAGTCTTCACATCTGGTGGCCAAACTATTGGGAGTTTCAGCTTCAGCATCAGTCCTTCCACTGAATATTCAGGACTGATTTCCTTTAGAATGGGCTGGTTGGATCTCCTTGCAGTCCAAGGGACTCTCAAGAGTCTTCTCCGACACCACAGTTCAAAAGCATCAGTTCTTTGGGCTCAGCTTTCTTTATAGTGCACTCTCACGTCCATTCCTGACCACTGGAAAATCCCTAGCTTTGACTGGACAGACGGTTTTCCTGTAAATGAACGGTTAGCAAGAAGGCGTTGCCGGTGAACCAGGCACAGTGTGGCCCGAGGCTTCTGAGCTGTGGGGCCTGGGGCGTGGCAGCTGTGGTGGCACAGACTCAGCCCCGTGAGTCTGTGGGTACCGGGCCCCTCCCCATCACTCAGCAGCATTAAGACTAGGAGATGCCCGGACCCGGGACTCCTCGCCAACCCCCATCAGGAGGGGACGCTCAGTTCCGGGGTGGGACCCTGCAGCAGCCGCCGCAGGACGTGGGCTGGCCCCCGAAGGCTCCTCGAGCGCCGGTCGCCATGAGCCTGCTTTGCTGGGTGCATCAGCTGGACCTGCCGTTTTGGTTTTGACTTAATAAAGTTGATTTAAAACGACCTTGTCACTGCTGCAGTCAGAATCATTTGCTGTTTCTAAACACAGGCCTATTTGAAACAAACAGCCCTCTTAAATTCTAAAATGAGAATTCTAAAATTCTAACTTTAGCATAATTTACAAGTATTAGTAAATCTGAACCATTTCTTGGACGCGACTCCTGGAGGGACTCGGGCTTCCGTCGGGGAGGACTGTAACTGTTTATGAGCAGTTCTGATGCAGGCAGGGCCTGAAGTCCAGGTCAGGTAGGAGCTGTTCTGAGCCGAAGAAGCAGCCCCAGGAGTCCTTGTTCAGGGTATTTCTCCTGCCCTGCTCATGGTGGAGAATCGGGGGATAGTGGGTTTTCTGCAGAAGCACCCTGGCCCCTCACGGGGACGGGCTTGGCCACAGATCCTCGCTTTTCCCTGGAAGAAGGTGTTCTCAGGGGCCCTGCGGAGCTTCCTGACCGCCCTCAACATCAATACTGACCCCGACCCTGAATCTGGGTGTGGTTTGCAAGCTTGCAAGAATTCAGTCACCTCCTCCAACACTCCATGCAATCCCCAAACGGGGGAAACCAAGAAGCGCAAATATTTTTCCTGACAATTAGTAGAGAGACTCAGTCCTCTTACGCTTCCCTTGACCCCTCCCCCCTCCTCCCCTCCTCCCCCCCTCCTCCGGCTCCCCCCTCCCCCACAAACGCCGCCTCTCCCCTGTGAGGGGGGCTGCTGACCCCCTGCTGCGACCCCCTCCCGGGCTGCCCACCTGGGCCAGGCCTGCGGACACTGGGGCCCAAACAGAGCCAACCGCCAAAGGGGGGCCTCTCCTCGGACCGCTTGGCAGAGCCCGTCAGGCCAGCATGCTTCGGAGGATCATCCAAACGCATTTAAAACGCAGGGCATCATGTAAGAATTGAATTGCTAGTCTATGTCTGACGCAGGATACAGCATGCTTGGGGCTGGTGCATGGGGATGACCCACAGAGATGTTATGGGGAGGGAGGTGGGAGGGGGGTTCATGTTTGGGAACACATGTAAGAATTAAAGATTTTTAAATTAAAAAAATAAAAAACTATTTAAAAAAATAAATAAATAATTCTCACAGGTTTTAGTTTAAAAAAAAAAGCATTTACAAATCTGAACAATAACCTCACTTCATTTTGGATTGTTACTTTCATATATGCATTTAGATGTAAAGATGCTAAAATAAAATCGGGAGTTCTGCAAAAAAAAAAAAAAAAAAACGCAGGGCAGCACCACCTTGGGTTTGATAACTGTTATCAGAGCCAAAAGAGTTACATTAAAAATAGATCATTTGGCCACACTCAACAAAGTCAGAGCCTGCACACGGTTCTGAATGGTCTGCGCGTGCAGGGGCCTCCTCTAACTGGCTGGTGCCCTGAGACTGCTGGTGAGTGAGGCCAACCGCGCCCCTGTGTTAGGAAAGCCCTGCGCTCCAGGGATGGGCCCTGGAAGGGCAGGCAGGCAGGCCCAGCCCAGGCTCCGCCGCAGGGGTGCGCAGCTTCCCTGAGTCTGCGCTGCTCACTCACACCCTGGCACTCACACCCTGGTACTCACACCCTGGTACTCACACCCTGGTACTCATACCCTGGTCCTCACACCCATGGACAAGCGGGCAGATTTCACTGCCTCTTCTGAGTCCTGAGCTCAAGCAGAACACAGCCCTGCAGACTGCTGTTCTGCCTCATTTGTCACTCATCTCCACCAAAAGCTACTGTGAAGATAGGAAACACTTGACCGCGCTGCTGAGTTAGGAGTTTCTAACTCACTCCCATTCCAAATGTGCGTGCTGCGTGCCAAGTCGCTCAGTCGTGTCCAGCTCTTTGTGACCCTCACGGACGGTAGCTCACCGGGCTCCTCTGCCCATGGGCTGCTCCAGGCAGGAGCACTGGAGTGGGTTTCCATGCCCTCTTCCAGGAGACATTCCCGACACAGGGATTGAACCCGGGTCTCCTGTGGGTCCTGCATCGCAGGCAGACTCTACCGCTGAGCCACCGGGAAGACCATCCGTCACTAAATATCCCCCTCATCAATTCGATCATCACATATTCAGGCTCACCCTTCGTATTCGGTGGCCTTGCCCCCTTGTGCCGAGGAAGCACCTTTCAGACGACGCAAACGGCATGTTTTTTCAATCACTGAACGACTTGTTCAGACCAGCAAGAGCGGTTCCCTTTGTTTCCAAAGATTTAGGAAACAGAACTACCAGCCGTCCACCTGCGCTTGTGTCTCACTGACTGAAGAGAGATCAGTAAAGGAGGGGAAATCATTGCCATTGGAGGAGCTTTGCCGCTGCGCCCCACAGGTGACGTCCTCTGCCTCGTGCTAAATGGAGCTCAACCCAGGGGAAGGACCACATCTGGAAAAGATGCTGAGGTGGTCGCAAAGGAGACGCGGAGGAGAAATGCACTCGGAACGAGGGTGAGGGGCCGCTGCTCGGGGCCCAGCGGGGACGTCTCTGGACAGCAGCGCAAGCTTGTGTTGATCATTTTTACGTTATCAACATAATAAAGTTTTAAAAAAACCTCTCTGCTCGAGAAAAAAAAAAAAGAAAGCACAGCTACTGTCCTTTCGAGTGTTTAGGATCTTCACTGGCACCAATTCTTCACTATTATCTTTTGTAAATTATTAAATTGCATTTCCTTTCAAAGTTGGCCTGGTCACTTTTCCTCCCACACATTTTGTTCAAGAAATTCCAAATAGAGGGAGATTTTAGAATGGAGGGAAAGATATAGACCCAAAACACACCCTTGTATTTTAGAAATGTTTGCTTTCATAAGGGAAGAGAAACTCATCGTGGTAGAAAAATTGTCCTTTCAGTTTGATTTCTGGGGGAGAGGGGTTCAATTTCCATAAAGATGTGGTTTTAAATCTATATATTTTTAACGAGATTGACTTGTTTCAAGCCATGTGGAGGTATGGTTATGTTCTTCACGGACAGGAGAGAGAGAGAGATTTATTTCCCAGAAACCACAGAATGCCAAAATCTCCCTGGAAGGGATAGCCCCCACCCCTGATTGCTCCGCTCCCCGGAGCCGGCCCCCCTCCACTGAGAACAGATAAAGCCTGTGATTTATTCGGGGAGCGCCCGCTTTGCTCAGGGGTAAACACTGCACTCCTCCCATGGGGGTGCAGCTGGAGCTAGCCAGTGCCTCAGCGGGGCTGGGAACGCGACCCTCCCCAGCTTCCTATCGGGTCTGCAGAGTGGAAGCATCTCATTTAATTAACAGCAGAAGATGAATGATCATCTGTGAGCTCTACTCACAGTCATATTTCAACAGTTGCACCTTTCTGATACATATTCTTTGTTTTTCCAACTGTTCTCTGATCTGAAAGAGTTTGCAGTGTCAGCAATAAATGAGAGTTAATAGGATTTGCCTTTTATGAGGAGAAAAATATACATAGAACTCAGTCATGAGAAGAAAATGAAAAGCCTGCTTAATTGGCAAGAGTAGAACATTTTGCAACATCAGATGAGCTGATATACACTCACTAATGCGCCTACCCCAGAGTCTAACACAACCTATAGGAAGAGCTACATGATGTCATGACTTCCTCCCCCAACGTTAACCAAAGGACCCCAGTGATTCTGACAACTCTTTAAATTTACTAGTGATTACTAAAGCTAAAAATCCTCGACTTTATAAATCATTAAACCCTGGCAGAGCCTGGAGATGTTGTGGGTTTGGTTCCAGACCACTGGAATAAAGCAAATATCACAACAAAACGAACTGCACAGGAGGTTTGGCTTCCCGAAAGACACGCTTGCACTGCAGAGTAGTCCATGCTAAGCTGCTGCTGCTGCTGCTAAGTCGCTTCAGTCATGTCTGACTCTGTGCGACCCCATAGACGGCAGCCCATGAGGCTCCCCCATCCCTGGGATTCTCCAGGCAAGAACACTGGAGTGGGTTGCCATTTCCTTCTCCAATACATGAAAGTGAAAAGTGAAAGTGAAGTCGCTCAGTCGTGTCCGACCCTCAGCGACCCCATGACTGCAGCCTACCAGGCTTCTCCATCCATGGGATTTTCCAGGCAAGAGTACTGGAGTGGGGTGCCATTGCCTTCTCCGAGAGTAGTCCATAAGTGCACTTAAAAAAAAACAATCTATGCACCTTAATTAAAAATACTTTGTTGCTAAAAATTGCACCATCATCTGCGCCTTCAGTGAGCCGTGGAAGCAGCATCAGAGACTGCAGATCACAGCTCACCACGAGGCATCAGTAATGGTGAAAAAGTTTGAAATATTTTGAGAATCACCAACATATGGCTCAGAGACGCAAAGTGAGCAAAAGCTGTTGGGGGAACTGTGCCAATAGGCACGTCCAATGCAGGGTTACCAGAGAGCTTCTGTCTGTAAGGAAACACACAGTGCTGCCAAGCACCATAAAAAGAAGCACAGCAAGATGAGATGGACCTCAGCTGTCCACACAGAGTCCTCCGGGGAGAAGAAGCCAGAGGGGCCGTTAGCGTCTCTGCACCTCATGGTGTTGGAGCCTGCTGTGTAGATTCTGATTTCATCAAATCGCAACAGAAAGGCCAGGAACTAAATAGAGCACAGACGAAAATGTGAACACGGTAAGATGACCGCTCCAATCACTGCCTTAAAGAGGGAATTTTTTTCATAAATGGTGTGGGGGTCAGCTCTTGCACAAAGGCACAATTTGATCCATACCTCACACTGCACACCCCAGAGAACTGGCTTCTGAGATTCTAAAGGAGAGAAATAGGATCCTTCTCTTGCCATTGTTGCCATTCTTTTTAAATGTTTTATTTAATAGACCTGTCAGGCTTCCCCGGTGGCTCAGCTGGTAAAGAATCCGCCTGCAGTGCGGGAGTCCCCAGCTTGAGTCCTGGTTTGGGAAGACCCACTGGAGAAGGGATAGGATACCCACTCCAGGATTCTTGGGCTTCCCTGGTAGCTCACAGTTTCAGAGACGAAGAGGTAGGCCCCTGCCAGTGCCAGCCTGAACTGGGAAGGGCAGAAAATGGGTTCTTCAGGGGCTCAGCCTCCCCTGCAGAGCCTTCCCATCTCCACGGAGCAGGACCCTGGGGGCGGGACCCAAGGGGGCGGGGGTGGGGGACGGGCACATTCACTCAACTCACATGAAGGGGTTATGGATTCACAATGAACTGGACTTTTCACATTAAAAATTAGATTTCATTTTATCTTAATTTTGTAGTTGTCTGGGGGCACTAAAATGTCTGGTTTCACAGAGTTTGGACTGGTCCCCCCTCCAGGCAAGTTAGTAGTGAATTTTTTTTTCTTGTAGGTGGAGTCGTGGAACACTGTGTTTCCTCTAGAGAGGGTCACGTGGCATTGATGCCACCAGGACCCCACGGCATGTGGCAATCAGTAGGTCCCTTCTGAGGACAGAGCATCCTTTCATTACTGATGTGATTAAAAGGTCCCCTTCACAATCTGCAGGCCCCACCGGAGGCTGGGACACTGGCTCAGACCATAGCCTGACCTGCGGTCACACGGGAAGCTGCCTCTGATCAGTGCATTCTAGGGAAAAAGCAGCAGTGTGACTATTATTGAGATGCCAACATTCTCACAAAGATCACAGAAAACCCGGCAACTGTGAGGTCCCTGCAGTAGTGTGTTACTGTGACTGTCTCGGGTTTTGTACGAAGTCTCCCAAAGACGGTCACGGTGTAGCCCCCCATCCATCAAGTCTGTCTCCCAGACACCAGCCGAGGGCCAGCCTCGTGAACCCACCTCTCCAAACAGAGCAGTCTCAGGCCAGCTGTGCTAACCCTCTCTGCGCAGAATTTATTCTCTTCAACAGATTTTTGGAGTGTGGCAGCTATTATCCATTAAATATGCGTTTTTAAGTTGAAATTGTGTGAACTTAAGTTACAAGGTGTGAAGAAGTCCCGGAGAGTGAAGAGTCAATGAAAGAACAGAGAGGTGTGCGGGCGGGTTGGTGGCTGTGTGTCTCTCTTCCTTTCCCAGCTGCCTTGCATGATTTATAATAACATCACATCGATAATAACAAATGTTAAGTATTGGAAATTAACAGAAGCTCTGGTGCCCGGAAGTCCCCAGCATAGAGGCTAGGAGAGAAGTTCTCTCTCCCAGGCACCCTGGGACACCTCCCCCTGGAAATGGTCATCTCCAGCCTGGTGGTGGTCATCGCCTCCTCACAGGCATTCTGGCAAAGCTTGAACTTAACTCCCATTGACTGCACTGTTTTACCGATTGAGAAAGAATCGATCTTGACCGGGTTAACACCACATGTGGGATCTGCCCCACGGCCCAGCCCCCGCTCTCATTCCATTATTGAGAACCCCAGGCCATGGATGGACACAGAGGGTGTCCCCACGGCACCAGTCACGTGATACAGAATGAAGAGCGTGTGAGTCTGTCTGAACATTTTCCAACTGTCAGATTACCTAATCTGACAAGACCGGGCCAGAGGAAACGGGCATTGGTTAAGAAAGAGTTTTAATATAAGGTGAGCCTAAATGACGCTTCCATGCTTAAATCCCCTAGCATCACTGGCTTCTCAGTTGAAATGGGAGGAACACAGAGGCTGCTCCTGATGAACTCAAAACCGTTTCCAGGAAATGACATGATTTCAGACTTGAAAGTGTGAAAGTGGCTTTTCTTTCAGAGTGGACATGAGTGTCTGGTCATGAAAATTAACTGAGGGCAGGCCCTGGTCGGATAGCTGCTGCAGAGGCTGAGGGCCTGCGTGCGAAACAGGCAGGTACCGTGTGAGAGGCCGAGATCCTTGCTGGGGCCAGGGGCTGGGGGGCTGGGGGACTGGGTCTGGGGGGCAGCCTCCTGTTTTCCTGGCCGGCAGTTGCTGCTGCTTCGGGCCCTGGAGCCCACCATGTGTGGTGGGTGTGGGCGCTGGGGTGGCCGCAGGGCAGCCCTCTGCAGAAAACACCTAGCCCATCGTTGCAGGGAAGCTACCCCAGGTGCCGTGGCCTGAGTTGTGGTGAAGATGTTCCAGATGACTGTCCACTGCAGCCGAGCTCGACTGCCTCTGAGCAGAGCTGGGGGGCCTCAGGCAGGCAGCCGGGGGTGAGCAGCCCGCCCACGGCGGTGTAAATACCCCAACCCCTTCCCCGGCATCCTAAACCACTGACGCTTGGCAGCAGAGTCTCTGTGGGTTGGATCACCCAGCTGGTGCCATCATCTTAGGCAAATTTGCTTTTCCACTATCTGGTGACAGTATTACTCTGATTTAGACAAAGTTTTCTGTCTGCAGATTAAAGACTGAAGTTTTTTCTGAAGGTGCAGTTTCTCCTTAATGGGATGGGTCACATCCCCATAGCAGGGCCCGAAGGAAACTTAGAAAAGATGTTAGCAGTGACCTTGCGGGATATAAAACGCACCCTCGAATTCTCCCTGTGGCATTGCCATATTCCCAATTGGAAACTTATATGGTTGGAACACAAACGTGTTTTCTTCCTAGAAGTATTTTAAAAAAGAAAAAATCAGTGCGTGCAGACGACAGCGAAGCCCTTGGCTTCGACCTTTTGTCTGTTAGGGACACAACAGCTCGGAGGCTGGTGTCCAGGCCCCCTGGCTGCAGGCAGGTCCCGGCAGGTGTTTGCCGGGAAGCAGGTCATCAGAAGCCGGGACTGATCGGGACAGTCCCCGCACAGTACAAATGAGCCCCATCAAAGCACAGCAGCAGAGAGATCCATCAGGGAGGCAGCCTTCTGTGCCTCAGCCACCCCCGCTCCCGGACCTGGAAGGGAAACCCAGTGGCTGATTCGAAGAGTGACAGAAACCTCAGGCAGAGGAAAGATTCAGTGCCAGGCCGTGTCCTTGAGGGAGGCCGAAGAGTCCTTCAAAATGCAAAGAGGCGAAGGTTCTTCAGAGACAGGAAGCCTCAAAACCATGTTTCCAGGGTCCCGGGACGTGAAGCTGGCGAGGTCCTCGGAGGCCCTGCAGGGGATGTTTCCCCCCACGCCTCTTAACAAGAGGAGGGCTAGTCAGCGTGGGGGCAAAGTGCAGCGCAGGGTCCACTTGGTCTCACCTGGGGCAGCCCGCCACCCCAGGTACTAATGCATTGAGTTTCCAGGAACGTTGTGAGTTGAGCAAGGATTGTTGCTGTTCAGTTGCTAAGTGCTGTCTGATGCTTTGTGACCCCATGGACTGCAGCACGCCAGGCTTCCTTGTCAGTCACTGTCTCCCTGAGTTTGTTCAAGCCCATGTCCATTGAGTCAGTGTTGCCATCCAACCATCTCATCCTCCGTCGTCCCCTTCTCCTCTTGCCCTCAATCTTGCCTAGCATCAAGGTGCTTTCCAATGAATCACCTCTCCCCATCACGTGACCAAAGTGTTGGAGCTTCAGCTTCAGCATCAGTCCTTCCAAAGAACATTCAGGGTTGATTTAGGACTGATTGGCTTGACCTCCTTTCAGTCCAAGGGACTCTCAAGCGTCTTCTCCAGCATCACACTTGAGAAGCATCCATTCTTCGGCGCTCAGCTTTCTTTATGGTCCGACTCTCACATCCATACATGACTACTGGAAAAGCCATAGCTTTGACTAGATGGACCTTTGTCAGCAAAGTGATGTCTCTGCTTCTTAATACACTGTCTGGGTTTGTCATAGCTATTCTTCCAAGGAGCAAGCATCTTTAATTTCGTGATTGCAGTTTACTGTCCACATTGATTTGGAGCCCAGGAAAATGAAATCTGACACTGTTTCCACATTTTCTCCATCTATTTGCCATGGAGTGATGGGACCAGATGCCATGATCTTAGTTTTTTGAATGTTGAACAAGGGGTTTTTGCAACCCAAAGAAATTTGGAATTCTATTTTACAAATAAGTAAACAAAGCTCCCCAGGGGTCAGTGTCCTCCTAGGAGGAAAGATCTAGAACTTGGCTCTTTCCACTCAGCCCCGCAGCTCCCAGATGATGACAGCCTGGGCCCTGGAAGCTGAGTCCGGAATGGGGGACAGGAGGCGTCCGGCGACACTGTGGCTGAGAGGGAGCCGGCGAGGGCTGTCTGGGGGCGATGACATTGTTTATCCTCTGTTTTTTCCTCTTCTGGTCCCTGATGACAAGGCCAGTGGAAGCATGACCCCCAAAGATGCTCAGGCCCTGTTCCTCCTGAACCTGTGGCTGAGTTGTGCTCAGTGACAAAGAAGACTCTGCAGAGGGGATTAAGGAGATGGAGCCTCATCTGGGCTCCCTGGGTAGGCAGAGTCTCCCCTTGTGAGCCCTTAAAGAAGACACCGTCTCTGCCTGGAGGCAAGAGAGCTGGAGACATTTGAAGGTTGAGAGGGGCATGAGGGGCTGCTTCCAGGGGGCCACAGGCAGGGCACGAGAGGCACCTCGGGGGACCTGCTGGCGTGCGACCAAACTCGGCTGGTCTCCTGCAGGACCACGGGGCCTCAGTTCCACAGCAGGATGACCTGAACTCCATGAGCAACAGGAACGAGCTCGGAAGTGGTTGCACGTCCAGGGCTCCCAGGAAGGTGAGCGGCCCTGCCAAGGCTCTGATGGGCTGTGCTGCTGTGGACATGGACATACAAACATATCTCCTAATCTCTGCTCTCAGCTCTTTTGAGCGTTTAGTCAGGAGTACAATCGCTAGACCACACGGCAGTTCTGATTCTGACGTTGTAAGGACGCGCCATACTGTTTTCCACAGTGGCCGCGGCACTTTACATTCCCACCGACGGTGCACAAGGGGTGTAACTTGCCTTCATCCTTGGCAATACTTTGGTAGCTTCTGGACATTTTGATGGTAGCCAGCCTCGTGGGTATGAAGTGGCATCTCTGGGGTTTTGAGTCACCGTTCTCTGCTACTCAGTGATGCCCAGCATCTTTCTATGTGCCTGTTGCCCACTGCATACCTTCCTTGGAGGAATGTGTTCAAGCCTCTTGCTCGCTTTATAATCAAGTTGCTTCCTCATGGGTGAGTTGCACCACTTCTTCGTATATTCTAGATACTAAACTCTTGTCCCGTGTGTGATGTTTCTCCCCCTCTGTGGACTGCCTTTTTACTGTGCCTTTTGATAAATAAGAAGACTGTCTTTGAAGGATTAATTGTCCTTCTGAAAAAACCATAAGCTAAGATTAAAAACTATAAAAAATTAAATGAGCTTATGCAAACACTTAACATAGTACTTAACATATTGTTGTGTACAATAGGTGTTAGCTTTAGTGTGCCAGAGGGCTTAGTTGCTCAGTCGTGCCCCACTCATTGCGACTTCATGGACCGTAGCCCACCAGGCTTCTCCATCCATGGGTTTCCCCGGGCAAGAATACTGAAGAGAGGATCATCTTCTCCAGGGGATCATCCCAACCGTGCGATCAAACCCGCATCTCCTGTTTCTGGTGCTCTGACAGGCAGACTCTTTACCACCTGGGAGGCCCTAGAATTGGTGCATACCTAGTCTAATGACAAAACTATGGCTTTAAAGTTTCAGAACTTTAAAAAAGATAATCAGCCTCCTTATTTATAAACACGTTTATTAAGGGACTAAATACGCAGTATTGGCTTCTTAATCATGTATTTTACACTTAGATTTTCTTCATGCTAAGTGTTAAGACTTTGGGTGGGTTCTATGAGCTAAATCTGCTCTCAGCCACAGAGTGTTCATTGCCGCTGAAGTACACATGGTGGAGTTGCCGACTAGTCTGAGCTTCAGTGCCACAACTTAAAAAATGAGCGTTGGGTTAAATGGGCTTTCGCGCTGGAAATGTCTTCTTTAGGAGAGAAACATTTAAAAGCCAGCGTTCAGGTATCGTCCGTCTGCAGCCAGCGGCCTCCTCAGTTGCCTTACCACTCGGGAGCTCTGCGGATCCCCAGTGCTGGAACGGTGGTGCTGACACCTTCCGGTCCTCTGACCAGCCTGGCTGGGAGCCGCGTTCCTCTCTCCCGTCGATCTGCGGAGAGTCACAGCCAGCGTCGCCCACCTTCACCATCTGCAGGACTGCATGACCAGCCAGGCAGATCGATGGAGGAGCATCAGAGTCCCCCAGGGGATGCTGAAGCCATGCCGTTGTCAAGCTGATGACGGGCACTCTTTGTCACCAACAGAGCTATAATCTGACCTGAAAAGGGGAGAAGTTCTTCGTTTATTCAACCAGTAACTCTGGGCCTGGCAAGTGCTCCATCCTGGAAATGAAGTGTGCCTGGGTAAACAGTGATTTGATCAACCTGCAAACGATGTAGGCTGTGATGGATACCGAGATCTTCTCATTGGTAAATTGCTGCAGAACAAGAGCCCTTCTGTTTAGACCTGTTGTCTGAAGATGGATCATTCTGACTGGTTGAGTTCATCCAGCCAATCATTCAATTATGCACTTCCTCAAAGACAATTTGGATAGCTCAGTCTGGAAATGCAGAAGTGAGCGGAGTGCTCACAGGCTGATCATTCCGTCTGGGTTTTCTTGCAGAACCGCTGCTGCGTTCTCCTCAGGGCCTCTGGTTTTGCTTTGTCTTGAGCTCCAGCCCTTAAATGATGATACACTGTGAGCGAGTGGCTGGCATGGTCTGCACAGTGACACGGCCCTCTCGGCCAAAATAAATTCAGACAAAGCAATTAAAGTCTGCCTCTTTGAAATGCTCCGAGTTGCCCAAAGCCAGCGGTGTGCATAAATTATAAAATGCAAAGCCAATGGATTCCTCGGCCGATTCCGCATCACAAAATTACCCAAAGCCATAGGAGAATCAGATGAATTCTCACAAGACGTGACATTCTTGGGGTGGCAGATCAAAGGGGATCTTCAGGAGTGGAGTTTAGCTGCAGTGGAAGTTGGCAAATGGACCCTGAGTAAAGGTTGATGAATGAGATGGTTCTTCCGGAAGCGACTCTGTTACCTGCTTGCTTCACCCCCATTTCCAACGGGCAGAAGCCCATCGGGGGAAGGGGACTTTTAAATTGTTCCTGCCTGGAGACTAAATAATAACTGGGTTTTAGTTCATTTACATCTGAGGTGGAAACAACACTCTGGCTGGTGGGCAAGCCGTGGGTCGGTGGTTCCCTAGCCCTGCTCAGCCCACAGCACCCAGAGCCCACGCAGAAAGTCAGACGTGTGCAGCGTGGAGGGGCTCTGAGCAGTCAACCAACCGTGCTTGGAGAGCATCTTCCTTCTTCTGAGTTTACATCCTTCCATGGTTAGGAAGAGAAAATGCCCTTTCCTTCACCAAAGGCAGTGTCAGAGCAGAGTCAGAGTTGTGTTTCCTGTAGGCCTTTAACGCCTTCTCTTGTTTAAATAAAAGTTGGCAACCTTTCCTGCAACCTACGATACACTTATTTTCTTTAGGAGTTTTTGAAAATTGAGAATTCCCAATTTTCCAAATCCGTTCTCACAGCAAACACTTTACACGGTGGTCGGGGGCTTGGATTTGAGGAACTTGGGTGGTGGATACAGAAGGGCCGGTGGGGGGACACACGCGGGACGAGCCCCCATTCTGTGGGCTCAGGCCGACCTCGGGCTGGATGGCTCCCCTGAGCCCTGAGCCCCTCCACCCTGGGCGGGCACCCTCCTTCGTTCCAAGCACCCGTGGGGAGCAGCTGTGGAGGTGGGGAGAGGGTGGATCCGCAGCAAATGCTGACACGTGGCTTCAGGAGGATGAAGAGGTCTTGCTAAGAGGAGACGTCCCTCTGGCTGTGAACTGGGGTCCAGCCCAGTGGGTTAGAGGCTCACCCATCAGGCCAAGTAGAGCCGCCAGGTGGTGACACAGCCTTGGTCCTGACGTGCCAGAGATGCCCAGTCTGGGGGAACAAGTGCGGTCAGAAGCGCTCTGACCAGTCGGCCAATCTGCCCATGAAGATGGCACTGCCAGGCTCTGCGTGCAGGCTCCGCCGAGCCCCACAACCCCTCCAAGTGGTAGGCAGACCCCAAGCAAACAGGGCGTGCAATTCCCAACCCCGGGCCCTTCAGCCCTGAAAGCTCTGCTTGTTCCGCAGGTCCTCTGCTCCTCACCGGCCGGAGGGGCGGGTGGCCGAGACAGACACCCACGGCGGTCCAGCCGGAGCCAGCCGGGCTCAGCCGGCGCCGGCCATGGCCGCACCGTCCACAGTGCGCTCTCGAGCCATCGTACCGTGTGGACCCAGCCACATTCTGCGCCTTGTCTCTGTGCTGAGGACTTAACACGAATGATGGGTTGACCAGAAAAAGCTAACCGAGTGAGTGAGGGGCTTAGAAACTTGGGCTCCCCTTTGTCCCCCAAGTCCCCATCATCAGAAAAGCAGGGTGGGTCGCTGAGCTGGCGATGAGGAGGGCTGACCCCTGGTCAGCCTGATGTGGACGCTGAACCTTGAAGACCAGGGACAGGGATCTGGCTGCCACCTGGAAAGCCAAGGTCACAAGGACAGGCAGAGACGCCAGCCGAGTGTCGGGAGGGCCCAGGAGGAGCTCGACCCCCCTTCTGGGGACACGCCCACCCTCATCAGCTTAAAGTCCTCTCTCCTTGTCAGTGGCAGGGAATCCCACCCCTGGGACCCTGCTTATGAGATGCCCTCAGAGGGTCTTTTGACCTAATTCAGCCAGCTCAATGGCATTTTACTTAAAAGCCCTTTGGGTTTTTATCTCCCAGACACATGCTTTGTTTTGTGTTTTGCTTTTTTTTTCCTTCCAGATTAGCTGATGGGAAGCAGGAAGCGAAGTTCTTACCCTCCTCCCTCCCACCCGCGGCGTCCCCACCCTCCTGTCCCCTTCTTCTCCAGTTCTCCCTCTTCAGAGACATGGATGTCGCTTTCCGTGGACTCAGAAACCACTTCACAGTCTCCCAGCACCAAGATGGGGCGGGACTATAGAGTCACTGTTTCTTCACAAATGGGATTTCAGACTTGCAGGGTTTAAAAATACACTGCCTGTTTATCAAAAAGAATGCAGGTTAAAATCATAACATGTCAGACAAGGTTGTTGCAGATAACAACAAAGAAGAAAGGGGACATCACCTCTTGATGAATCTGTACATTGTGAATTTACACGCATTTTGTCATATGCTTTAGCCACCTGATGCAAACAGCTAACTCATTGGAAAAGCCCTGATGCTGGGACAGACTGAAGGCAAGAGAAGAGGGCAGCAGACGATGCGATGGTTGGATGGCGTCACCGATTTAATGGACAGGAACTTGGGCTAACTCTGGGAGATAGGAAGGGCCAGGGAGGCCTGGCATGCTGCAGTCCACGGGTCACAGAGTCCAGGGAGGCCTGGCATGCTGCAGTCCACGGGTCACAGAGTCTGGCGTGACTGAGCAGCTGAGCAGCGATGTGTCTTGTCAGCTTCCTCCTCCTGAAGCTGGAGCTGTGACATGGTGATGTGGGTGTCCCCCTGGGGGTCAAGTGTTCGCCGGTTTAAAATAGGGACTTACCGTTTCAATTTCAGTATTCTTTCCGGCCACAACAAGGCTTCAGACTTTCGATGGGTCTGAAGCGCTCTGCGTGGTTTCAGCTGCTGTTAAGTATCCGCTCCTGACCCTGCAATGGCACCCACTCCAGTGCTCCTGCCTGGAGAATCCCAGGGACGGGGAGCCTGGTGGGCTGCCGTCCATGGGGTCGCTAAGAGTCAGATATGACTGAGCGACTTCACTTTCACTTTTCACTTTCATGCACTGGAGAAGGAAATGGCACCCACTCCAGTGCTCTCGCCTGGAGAATCCCAGGGACGGGGAGCCTAGTGGGCTGCAGTCCATGGGGTCGCATTGAGTCAGACACGACTGAAACGGCTTGGCAGCAGCAGTTGACCCCAAGGACTTTTCTCTCAGGTGTATGCCTCCTCCTTGATTTATCATATGCTGTCTTTGTTCATTTTATCCCTTCTTCTTACTGGATTTCTGCTTTTATTTGCTCTGAATAGAATTTAAATTTTTACTAGTCAAAATTTTCATTCTTTTTCAGAAAAATTCAGGTCCATGAAATTCAAGTTTGATCTCTGGGTTGGGAAGATCTCCTGGAGAAGAAATGGCAACCCACTCCGGTACTCTTGCCTGGAGAATCCCATGGACAGCTGGCAGGCTCCAGTCCATAGGGTCGCACAGAGTGATGGAAGTGACTTAGCATGCATATTTTGACAGTTCTTCCTAAAACCAGAACAACGTAACAAAAATGAACTTACTCCTCTTCCTAAACCTCTGTGGTTTTATTTTTCTGTGTTTTGAATACTGTTATACACCTTACATTTATTTTTGTGTAAGATGTATATTCCTATTTTATCAGATGGATTACTTGCATTCAGAAATTTTGCATATGAGTTTCTTTTTTTCCCAAATGAGTAGCCAAAAGTGTCATCGTGAAGTCAATACCTCATCATTTTCTTGTCAGCATAAATGCTCCTTTGTACTTTGGCAGATGAGTGTCTGTCCTCTTTCCTCAGATGAGGCACACAATTCCATTACCTGTTCCATCCTTTCCTAGGCAAGCACTCAATGATTCTAATTACTAGAATGCTTTCTTTTTTTCTTGACTATGCTGTGCACCTTGCAGGGTCTCAGTTCCCCGACCAAGGACTGAACCTGGGCCCTGGCAGTGAAAGCCCAGAATCCTAACCGCTAGACCACCTGGGTGGGTCTTGCAAAGTAATATGACTAATTCAGAAAGACCTGCTTTTGAAAGAAGTCATCTACGGATAAAAAATATGTAATGACTAAGGTAAAAAATCACACTAAGCCAATAATAGAAAAGCAAAAGAGAAACATTTGTATCAACAAGCTGGAAGCAGATGCAGAAGCCAGGATTATCAAATACCATGTTGACACAGAGTCAAGAGAGATCTCTAATTCTGAGGAACAGAATCCTCCTCTACAGAGAATGCCAAGGAGCAGCATTAGCAAGGTGAAGTCCCGGGATAACCGTGATGCTGTGCACTTAGGGTGGGCAAACCGACTCCACGTGTATGGGGAGGGAAAGCCCCGGATTAACACAGCCTCTTGTGGGAAAGACCCAGGGCTTTACCTCACCACAAGTGTAGCGTCAGCCACAGGCGAGTTTGGGCAGCACCAGCGGATTTAGCATCTCCATGGCAACCAGAGGTAGCTGAGCTCCCCCTGGGTTCTGAGCTCCCCGCCCCTGGCTTCCTCACACTGGGCCCCCAGGAAGCCAACAGCCCCCTGGGGCAGACGCTCCAGTCTTCATCCACTGAAGCTCTCGGGGGAGACACAATAAATATTTTGGAAGTAGCAGTCCCTGTCTAGACTAGAATTTTTTTACAGTTATTTTAGGTTTTCAACATGTTCCCTCAAAATGAGGTTTTTAGAAAAATAACCCTTGTACCAACAGAAATTATGATATTTTAATAAGAAGGCCATGAACCGCTCTCTATATACCTTTTCAAAAGATGCTTCAAGGAGTATTTCATCTGCACTTGCATCAAGGAGATAGACCACAGGTGGAAGGGAGGCGACCCCACGAACTGTAACCCGCCAGGCTCCTCTGTCCACGGGATTCTCCAGGCCAGCATACGGGAGTGGGTTGCTGTTTCCTTCTCCAGGGGATCTTCCCCACCCAGAGATCGAACCTGCATCTCCTGCCTTGGTGGGCTGATTCTTTACCACGCAGCCACCTAGGAAGACCTTTCTGGGCGGCACAAGGTGCTGAAGTTGATCCTGAAGTGGAAGACACTACAGGAAAGAGGAAAGCAGTAAGAAGGCGAACCTGAAAGTATATCTGGATCTCTGCAGAACGTACAAAGACAGACAGCGGAGCACGCTTCCGCCTTGCTTTGAAGCACTCACTCAGTTTAGGAAACAAAAGAGACAGATGGAATGGAGGAGCCGGAGGTTCAGAGGACGACGGGGAACAGCGGGAACAGCAAGCGAAGGACAAGGAGCGGAACAGGGAAAGGAGGCTCAAGCACACCGGTTTCTGGAACTGCCAGACAAATGGATGCGTTGCCAGAAAAATAGCAAACGAAACTGTCAAACCAGCTCTCAAAGACCCTCAGCCTCCTGAAGCTGGCCTCTGGCCTGCAGCCTCCCCGTCCGGGTGGGCTGCCCCCGGTCACAGCCCCATGGGCAGCAGCGACCTTGTTCCCCCAGGTCTTCCACCAGCTGCTGGGGGGACAACATCCATGTCCACATCCAAGCTCAGAATGCGTCTTCTCCTGAAAACAGCTCCAGGGGAGTCAGCGGCACTGAACAGGACCAGCTGAGCTTTCTACGGGCTGGCCTGGGACATTCACCACCATCTATGGTGCTGTTTTGGGAACTTGCACATGAACCTTTGGAGTTCAGTCCATTCATAAGCTGAAGACTGCTCATCCTTGCCACAAGCCTATTTGCCCAGTCCTGGGATGACAAGCACAGCAGCTGTGAAAGCTGCCTTTGATGTGAGCCTAATTGATTGCAAATATTTCCTTTGCGAGCCTAGGGCTGGAACTTTGTGGTGGAGGCTGTTGGACCTTCCCGGGCTGGATCTGCTGGGACCCCGCCTGCTGGAGAGTGTGAGCTGTGCTCCCCTTACAGCCTTTGGCCTGATGGTCAAGTGCAGACGTGGAGACGGTCTCCCCGAGATAAAGTCACATGATAACCAGGGGGGTCTCTCAGGAGCCACATGCTGCCTCCAAGCCAGGCCTGTCATTATTTCAGCCGTGTCAACACTCCTCCCCGCTCTGCCGCCCCATGATTTGAAGTGACTGATAAAAGTAACACAATCGCGTTTACTTGTTTAAACACAGCTTGGAAAGTGTCGGGTTGTATCGCAGTGTTTAATTGCTACCAAAATAGGTGTGTGTCGAGTAAACAGTTATAGATAAAAGGAAGTCATTGTTCAGAAAATGGATTAATTAGTATTTAATTGCTATAACTTGCAATTAATCCTTTAATATTAGGAATGCAAGCTTGTAACAAATTAGTGAGGCACGAAAGAAAGCAACAAGGAATGTGAGGTCCTTTGCCAAATCCATACGGCAGAGCACTCCCAACCCCAACCCCACCCCGCAGCCCTGAGAGGGGCCGGTCAGAAACCTCGAGGTCTCTGCTCTGGTTGAAACCCAAATTCTCTTTCTCACCTCGGAATCTGTCATTTTAAATGGCTAAAACATAGACTCGGGATCCATTCTGATGACTCAGTTGGAGGTGATGCGGGCAGGAGTGGGTGTCTTCAGCTCAGAGCACATCTGAAAATAATCGCTTTGCAGGGACGTAAACCCCAAATGTCCTCTGCCTCCCTCTGTGGGGGCTTTTGACAGATCTGAAACCTCGGCTCAAACCAGGCGAGTATTTTCTAACACATCTCTGTCCAGGGGGCTGCGCATGGGCCTCAGTCACCCCTTGGAAACTGGGCCACCTTTAGGGTGAACGCAGTTCCGGCTCCTGGCATGGCCTGGGAAACTCTGTGGGGCCCCTACCTGAGTCACCGGGACCCCGGCCGGCTCTGCTGGGCACCCAGGCCCCGGTCGAGGCTGGAGCTGCCCAGTCCCTGGGGAGCTGAGTCCAGCTGCTCCTCAGGAAATCAGAACCCCACACACGACGGGTCCCCGGGCGTCTGCCACTCCCACCCGCCTGGTCCACCCACCTCCTGCTCTTAAAGGCCTCTCTGAATCGTCTGCTGTCAGCAGAACAAGCGTGTGCCCTGGGATCCCGCAGACAACAAAGCCCCCAGCAGCATTTCAGGCAGGTGATGTCACCCAGGTAAAACTGTACTGACAAGCTTTTAATTAAAGTTTTCCCACACATCTTTCCACGGGTCCCTGGAGCGATTATTCATTATGTGCCTACTGCCAGCCAATTGTGAGTTGGGAGGGAAGTGCTTTGTTTTCAAAGCTCTTGCTGACAGCTAGAGAACACTCTGTTATACAATCTGTTTACGTCTTCACACACACACACACTCACACACAAACACACACACTCACACGCACGGTCTTGCTCAAGGAGAAGCGGCCGCGCAGGCTGTTTTCGCCTGTGCGGCAGTAATGAAAAGCATCTGCTGTTGGGATACGAGGAGGCTGGGGGTGCACAGCACAGCTCCTCTGCAGACAGTCCCCCGTCCCAGCCAGACCCCTCGCTGGTCGAGGAGAGACGTGCCCAGGAAGGTGTGGGTCTCAGTGGGTGCAGGGGCCCCGAGGCTGGGGTCTGAGCGGGTGCGGGAGCCCCGAGCCTGGGGTCTGAGCGGGTGCAGGGGCCCCGAGGCTGGGGT
The DNA here is from genome assembly GCF_023091745.1 of Budorcas taxicolor. Taxonomy (NCBI): domain Eukaryota; kingdom Metazoa; phylum Chordata; class Mammalia; order Artiodactyla; family Bovidae; genus Budorcas; species Budorcas taxicolor. The sequence goes on along the minus strand of NC_068929.1, from coordinate 73,040,162 downwards.
CTGAGCGGGTGCAGGGGCCCCGAGGCTGGGGTCTGAGTGGGTTCGGGAGCCCCGAGCCTGGGGTCTGAGCGGGTGCAGGGGCCCCGAGGCTGGGGCAGGGAGGTACCTGCAATCCCTTGAGTGCTACTAGCAGGAAGAGCGCCCTCGCCATTGGCACTGAAGGGGGTGCCCCGTGCGGGGCCACAGGCAGTCACGCAGGCGTCTGTAAGCGCCCATGACGGGGCCCCAGCGCTGCAGAGCAGAGGCCTGCAGAAGCCTTGATCGGGCGAGGGAGGTCGGACTCACTGGAGATGGGGCTCCGGGTCCCTGGTTCCTGCTGCGGAGTTCTGCGGAAAACTCGGGCCCGCATCTCTGCATCACCATCACCGGGACAAACTCTCCAAATCCTGGGGAGGGAGGAGGGATGGAGGGGTGAGGGGTGAGAGGAGGGCCCCACCCCATGAGAAGTGGCCCAAATCCTGGGGAGGGGGGAGGGGAGGGAGGGCTGCCCCAGGCCCCTTGCTTCCTCCCATCATGGCTCAACTGTGAAACCAAAGCTGGATCAGGCTCCTCCACTCAAGCAGGCCGGGGCCCACGATGCCCCCACAATGTCTCCCCCAGGACCTGCCTCCAGACACCCAGAACGTCTTGCAGAGACCCCAGCTGGGGTGTAGGTGGGTCCCCCAGCCAGGCCCATGACAGGCCCTTCCAGCCCCACGCCACGGGGCCCGCCAGCACTTCCTGCTCGTGGCCCGTCTGCCCTGAAGTCATCAGTGAGCTGGGAAAAGAATATGTGTGTATATATATGCGGCCATCTGGAACGCCATCCCCTCTCCCGGTGCAGAAATAAGAGGGGGTGTAGGACCACCGCTGCGGGCCCATGGAGGCGCCTTCATGGACCAAGCCTGGCTCTGACACTGTGGCCTGGCCGGGCTGGTTTCTGCGCTGCTTCTTGCGCTCCTGGACCACGGATGCGTGGAGGGGCTCGGGATGCACCCGCGGCGAGTGATGGCCGTGCCTCAGCCTCCCTCGCCTCCTCTGCCATCCCCCAGGGAGCCTGACTCCCATTGAGCCTGAGATGTCAACCAGAGAGTTAAAGAGAACCTCTGACTCATGCGGGCACGGTGGGGAGCAGAGCCTGGATCCCCAGCATCGCTGTGAGGGCAAAGGACTGTCCTTTACAGCCCACGCCCCCGCCCCCCGCCCTGGGGACAGAAGTCCTCCTCCAGGGTCCAGCATCCCACTTCCAGGCGCTGGGCAGAGGCGCAGAAGCAAGGTGGAGTGGCCAGCCAGGGTGGACTCCTCCCCTCGGCGCAGGCTCCAGACTGCACTGAGGGGACCACGGTCAGCCGGAGAAGCAGCTCCTGGAATGGTTAGACCAGCGCCCGCCACCCCTGCACACACGAGGCCTGGGGGTGGTGCCGGGGTCACAGTCCTGAGCGGGACACGCTGGTCCTGCCCTCTTCGCGTCTGGCTGTGGCTGCAGACCCTGGAAGAAGCGCAGAGGACACAGGAGATGCTGGAACACGGAGAAGGGAGTTCGCAACGGAGGGGAAGGCAGGGAGGGCTCCAGCAAAGTCGCCAAGACCAGGGGAGAGAGAGGAGGAGGCAGGCATGGAGAGAGACAGATAGAGCCTGAAGGGTCGGGGTTGAGCTCTGTGTGTGAGGCTTCAGTCCATGCGGAGAACAGCAGTGGAAGGAGGGGGCTGAGACCCCAAGACCGGGCGGGAGGGCGGGCCTGAGCTCCCGGGGCACACTCCAGGGCACCTGGCCTTGGCACAGGAGCGGGTGGAGCCCCGGGAAGGCTGTGAGCAGGAAAGGCCGTGGTCCCCTCTGTGTTTCAGAGATAGCTTCCTGGTGGCTGGGCAGAGGGTGGATGAGACAGGGGCGTGGAGGAGTAGGGGGCCCTTGGGACACTCGACAGCCCCGCCCCGAGTGGGAGGGGTCCTCCGAGACCCGGCCGAGCCAGTGGGGACGCAGAAGGGTGGCCACAGCTCCGCACAGCCTGTCATACGAGCTGCATGGTGGGAACATGTGTGTAAACACATGGGTGGATGGATGGATTCCATTAATGAACGAGCAGAAAATCATTTGCCCTCAGCTATCTGGCAGTTTCATTATTTGGAATTGGTTTAGTTAATCTAATTTGGCATAATGCATGAGGCAATTTATGAAGGGGGAAAGAAAAAACAAACAGCCGAGAAAGTCTCTGCTGCTCCTCCCATCGGGCTGGGGGCTACAAGCCCCCTCCTCTCCCTCCCCCGGCAGTCAGCATCTGCCCCACCCTGCACAGCCTCAGGCACGCGTGCTCCACGTCTGAGGCTGGTTTGAAACACAGCCCAGCTTCAGCTTGCCCTCCTGAGCCCTGGTGTTGGAGGGTCTGTTGTGTTTAAGAAGTTCAGCCATGTGGACCCATCCTGGCCGACCGTTCCAGCACCAGACAACTTTTCTGATGCTTTGCTCAAATCATCCCCCACACCCCCATTCTATGGGTCGGAACAAACTTTGTGTGTTTCCATCCAGATACTGCAAATCAGAGACACACTGCCTCCTCAGCGGCCTCCTTAAATTCCTAACTCCCTGAGTATACTACCAGATTTTAACGGTCATTTATGCCATTAAGTTCTGGGTGGCTTGTTTGTGTCAGTAGGAATGAGAGGAGAATTTGGCAGCTGAAAATGAGACGCCACCATCCGGAAAACCTGGGATATACTGGTTTCAGGGCCTTGAGGAGACTGTGGGCAGAAGACAGAACCATGTGTTAAGAAGGGTCAATGAAATCTCAATAAAAAGTGAGGAGAAGGTTCTTAGAGGAAAGAAGACCCTGCTAATTCAGTGGACATTTTAGCAAAATTATTGCCTGAAATAATGCATGTAATCAAATGGTAGATTTGTCTACAGAAATGGTTAAGGGAATGTCGAAACTGTCACCTAGTCTAGAATGAACATCGTAAGGTAAGGAGGAAAAACAGTGAGCTACTGAAGGGATGACTCAGTTTTGAAGAAGGATTTAGAGGAAGAATAAACAGGCAGGACTTGCTGGCCTTGAAAATATAAAGCCCAGAGAATTAAGGCAGTGATTCATGACTCTTTCAAACTAACCCATCTTCTCAGAATCTCAAGGCACAGATCCAGCTGGTTAAACAATAGGGTTTCTAAGAATCTTAAAGTTGTTCAGCACCCTGTGCTCAAAGGGAGCTCAGGTTAGAGGAGGACTCACCTTGAAAATGCTGAGGAAGTGCCATTGATTAAAGGAATGAATTAAAAGTGATACGAAAGAAACCCACAGTGTTTTTAAAGAAAAAGTACCAAAAATGAGAGTGACGTCAGCTAGTAGGTTGACCCGGCTGTTCAGTTACAAATTCAGGCCCCTTTCTTACAGAAAAGGACCAGCGACACTTCTGTGCACAGGTCTGGGGCTTCCCTGACAGCTCAGTTGGTGAAGAATCCGCCCGCAATGCGGGAGACCTGGGTTCGATCCCTGGGTTGGGAAGATCCCCTGGAGAAGGCCAGAGCTGCCCAGTCCCCAGGGATCTGCAATATTTTGGCCTGGAGAGTTACATGGACTGTGTAGCCCATGGCGTCGCAAACAGTCAGACATGACTGAGCAACTTTCACTTTCTACAAGGAACCACACGCACAGCTCTCCTTCTCACAAGGAGGCTGATCCTGTGTTTAGTCTTGAAATTTTTGCACAAGAGAAAAATACAAATAGTTTGTGACCAGAGAACAGACTGTCATTTCTTTAAGGAAAATGAATATGAATTTCTTTGACAGTCTTTTAGATATGGGGTCTTTGTCCTGTCTTCTTAAATCTGGTAAGACTTGTGGTTGTTTTAGCTAAGAACACAGCAGAAAAGATGCCTGGGTTCCTGAGGCTAGTCCCTGGGGATGGCCCAGGCTTTTCCTGGCTCCCGGGAGCCCTCAGTATGGACCCTGGGCCACTGACAAGGAGCTCCGGGGCCTGGAGCCGGCCGCACCACGAGGAGGCCTGAGTCACACAGGGGGTCGCAGCAGCTGGTTCTAAAGTCCCAGCCAGAACACGTGGGCAACGGGCTCTGCGATTTCAGGCACAAGCCAAGGAACAGAGGCCGGCCACCAGACTCGGGCAGAGGCCAGGAAGCCTCCAGAGGGAGCGCCTGTGCCCTGCTGGGACCTTCGTTTCGGGCGCTGGGCTCCAGAACCACAAGAGCACACAGCCAGAGCTGAAGCAGGTCTGTGTCCACCGCCCGCTCGGCCAGGACAAGCGCCCCACAAGGACCGCCCGTCAGAGGCCCAGCGGCCGTCCTCACAGGGCACACGGGGCACCCGGCGCCCAGGATGGCTCTAGGGCTCGGGACCACAGTGCTCCCCAGACTTCAGGGCACGCTGGAGACGGATGAGATGCCATCTCGCACGGATGAGACCCCATCCCTCCCGTACACAGACCTGACCTCCAGGCCCCATCGTCCATGCAGATGCTCGCTGGTTGTTCTCATCATTCAATCCCTAAGTCACGTCCGGGAGCCCGGTGGACAGTGTAAAAAGGCAGAGAGACGCTCGCTTACCGGGGCTTCGTAAGTTCTCCGCAGTGCGGTTCTCTTAGAGCGAACCCCTGCACCACAGACAGGCGCACCCAGGCCTCCTCTGGGATTCCCTCCCCCTTCCAGCCCTGTTCCTCTGTCCCTCCCTCCCATCTTGCCTGCCATCTTTCTGTCTGTCTTTCTTAGTGTTCCTGAGAGGCCCCTGAGACACGCAGGGGGAGTTTGGGGAACGCGCTCCCCTCGTGCCCGCGGGAGGCGGGCTTGTCCTCTCGCTCCACCAGCAGACGCGGGACCACGGGGCGTGTGGCCTTTTCCCTCGGTCCCGTATCTGTCCTGTTCCTCCTGTCTCCAGGTAACCTCGGGGAGGCCGGGGCGTCATGGGTGTGAACAGCCACACTGTCTATGGAAATGGCGGGCTCCGACTTTGCTGGGTTCACTGCGGACTCACAGCTCCAGGAGGAGCGCTGGCCCGGGAGTCCCCTGGACACGCCTGTCCCCGCACGCATGGCCTTGGCCAAGCGCCTGGCCTTCGCCCCGGCTGTCTGCCCCCAGCAGAATCTTGAGAAAGAATCAGCCATACAGTAACAGAGAAGGCTTTCCCGAGCACCCGAGAGGCAGAGGACACCGACGGGAGAGCGCCACCTTCAAGACTCAGCCGCTGAGAGAGCCCGACTGCCTCCGTCCGAGGGAGTGGAAAGCAGCCTGGCGCCACAGGTGACCTTCTCCTCCCGTCCCCCGACCTGGTGTTCCCGGCCGCGGAGGCCTGAGTTGTGAAGTGGAGGTGCACGCCGGCCCAGGATAGAGACACCCCACTGCCCAGCGCCCTGGCCTCACGGGCTTCCCTGTGGGGGCCTCCCGGGGGTCTGGGTGAGAGGGAAGTCTCCGACGTGAGATGCAGAGGCCTGAAGACCCTGGCTGCACGGACACACCCTCAGCCTGTGTCCACCCAGAGTGGCCGCCAGCAGGGGTCTGCGGAGAGCCCTGGGTGCCGTACCTAGGACGGTCACCACAAGAGACGTGGCCTGGATTTCTGCTCTCAGGGAGGAAGCTACTGAGATGGGTTTTCTCTCCAGTCTTCTGGTTTTGTTTTATTTGCCTGCTGGCTTCATGGGAAGGGCCTTCCCTGGTGGCTCAGAAGGTAAAGAATCCACCTGCAATGCAGGAGATGTGGGTTCGACCCCTGGGTCGGGAAGACCCCCTGGAGGAGGAAATGGCATCCCACTCCTGTAGGTATTCTTGCTTAGAGGATCCCATGGACAGAGGAGCCTGGCGGGCTACAGTCCATGGGGTCGCAAAGAGGTGGGACATGACAGAGTGCTTAATATTTTTTGCTTTTGTGGGGAGAGTTGCTTTTCTCTCTTGTGGCATTCTTTTTTTTTTTCTTTTTTTGGCTTCCTGCATGATAACTGGGATCTAAGTGAAGCCACCTTTCGGGTTACCCTGTTATTCATTATTCAGATGCCTCCCAAGTTTGGACAGGTGTGTGAACCACATTCACAGGCACTCAAACTTTCAGAACTGTCCTTCCTAACCCACTAAGCAGTGGGTACCAACCAGTGATAAACGGTGTTGCTCCAACTGTCTTGGAGTAGAATGACATCATGGAGAGAAACTCAGCCTGGCGAGGTGAGGAGAGCATGCTGGGAGGAGGGAGGGTGTCCAGAGCACTGGGAAGATGGACGGGACCGTGTGTGCAGCCGAGGACTTCCCTGAAGACAGCAGCACTGGGTCAGGTCAGGCTGGGAGCCGAGCAACTGGGGCTGCTGGAGCGTGAGCTGAGCGTGTGTATGCGAATTCCCTTCAGTCCTGTCTGACCCTTTGCCACCAGGCTCCTCTGTCCATGGGATTCTCCAGGCAAGGATACTGGAGCGGGTTGCCATCTCCTCCTCCAGGGGATCTTCCTGACCCAGGGATGGAACCGTGTCTCCTGGGTCTCCTGCACTGGCCAGCAGACTCTTTATCACTAGCACCACCTGGGAAGCCCGCACGGCCTGACACTAACCAGAAACTGTTCCCTCCGGTTTCCATCCCAGAGTCTCTTGCATTGGCACGTGAGACAGACACACAGCAAGGAGAAAGAAGACGAGAGCCCCCGGAGGACTGCTGGTCAGCAGCTCCCCTTCTATGCAGGCCGTCTCTCCCTCACCCACGTCCAGTGAGGACCCCAGGGTGTCCAAGGGAAGGCTTTGTTGGGGCAGGCGCTCCCCCCGGCTCATGCAGCTGGCCGGGAAACCCCGAAACAGACTGTGCAGAGAAATTATCTGCAGCTGTGTTGCAGGGGGGACAAGCCCAAGGATGGCCAATAAATTAGTCAAAATTACATTTCCCCAGATCAGCGTCATCTGCCTTCTGAAGTATAAATTATGGTGCTGGGCCTGCGATCTAAACTTTCCTAAGTCTTCAAAGGCAAAGCACCCAGAGTCCTGGCTGTTCTGGACAAATCTGTGTTTCTTCCCTGATAGTGCTCGCAGGAGAGCTGAGATGTGTTCCGGAGGTTTACCAGTAGGCAGAGGAGCCTGTTAGGAAGAGCGAGGGCCCTCGGGGCTGCCCCAGAGCGGAGCTGAGGGCTTGCTGCCCTGGGTCCAGAGAGCAGACCCTCCCCTGCTCCCGGGGTCAGGGGACACCACCCCTGCTGAGCCTGGGAGGTCCTCGTGTGGTCCTTGCGTGCCTCTCTGCTCAGGGAACGCTGGTCCTCAGGCATGAAACCCCTGTGTTCATCTGATGACCCTGACATCACTACGGTGAACAGAGAGATTCTGTTTTCACTAACTGCCGCTTTAAAGGAGAAGAAAGCCCCACCACAAAGAAACATGGATCAGCAGATCCCCAGCTGTGCCGAGACTCCTCGGAACGAAGCCGAGGGATGCCGGTCTCTGCTGGGCACAGGACACTTCCAAGCGCTGACTCCTCAGTGTCCGGTATTCCAAGGGATTCCCAAGACAAAAAACAGAACCAGCCTGAAGGGAATATTCGAGGAAACACACAAGAAGTTTCTTGGAAACTGAGTTTGAAGAGGTGTGTTGAATTTCTGCCCTTCAAATCATGTTGACTGGTTTGTTAGGAAACAGCTAACATATGGACAGTCCATCAGTCGTGTCCGACTCTTGAGACCCCATGGACTGCAGCCCGCCAGGCTCCTCTGTCCATGGGATTCTGCAGGCAACAATACTGGAGTGGGTTGCCATTTCCTTCTCAGGGGAGTCTTCCCAACCCAGGGATCGAACCGGGATCTCCTGCACTGAAGGTGGCTTTCTACCATCTGAGCCGTAATATACTGGTGCGATTAGCAAGCAAGAAGTAAAGCGCCTCCTTTTCCCAGGTGGCCCTCACTCGCTCCGTCTGGAGATGCGCTTGGACCCGCAGGGGCGAGGATGCCGAGTGCCCTGGTGGGAGTGTGGGGGACACCTGCCTGACGTGGGGGGCCCTCGCGTTGGGGGTGCCTCCTCCGACTCCCGGGCGAGGCACCATTGCTCTCCCCCTCACTGTACAGGCTGGTCCAGCGTTCCTCCAAGAGCGACGCCCACTGCAACTTCAGCGTGGGAGCAGCACCGTCCGCCGGGGCCGGTGATGACGTGCTGCACGCCGGGGGGGCTCGCACACAGCGGAACGTGCCGCTTACGGTTCTGGAGGCTGGACGTCCACGCTCAAGGCGCCAGCAGGGTGAGCAGGCGGCCCGGCTTCCTGGCCCCCCGATGTGCCACAGGGCTCTGAGTCCAGTCCTTGCGAGAAGGCCGGGAGGAGAGCCCACCCTGGGGGTGAAGGCGGCTGGACTCTGCCCACATTCAGCACCTCCGCAGCCCCCACCCCATGTCTGAGACGCGGCTGCCTGGTGGGGGTGTCCGGCTGACCGAGGACCCTCTCCTCCACTGGGGACACCAGTTCCTTCTCTAAGTCGCCCCTGATGGCTGCCTCTTCTTCACCAACCCCAGCAGAGTATATGGGAGTATCTGGTGTGTCCTGGCACCTCCCGGCAGGCCTGGGGTGTGACCTGGTGCCTGCTGAGGGCCTGGCCAGAGGAGGGCAGGGGGCCCGGAAGTGGCAGGACGGAACGGCGTGCAGAAGGGGACCAGGGCCCCGCCGCGGGGGTCCTGAGCTGCCTCCGAGGGCCCGAGAACCCGCCCCCTGGGAGCCCGAGGGGAGGGAAGGCTCGGGAGACCCTTGGGGCACCTGGCAAGGATCTCCCACATGAAGACAGGACCCTCCTCCCCATTCGCCCCAGCCTGCCCACCACAGGAGAGCCACCCCGGGCGCCCAGGCCCTCTCCCCGCAAAACCCTGCCCCTGCACAGGTGGCCCTACCCACCCCGGCCCCACCCCGACCCCGCCCCGGCCCCACCCCTGGCCCTGGGCTGATGGCTCCACCCACCCTGGCCCCGCCCCCGCCCCCGCCCCCGGCCCCGCCCCGGCCCCGCCCCTGGCCCTGGGCTGATGGCTCCACCCACCCCGATCCCTAGGAGATCCAGCCATGCCGGCGACCTCAGGGAGAAGGAAGGGTCAGAGAGGGTCAGCCGGGCCGGTTTCTGGGGACCTCACGGCCAGAGCTTCCCCCCTCCCTGTCCAACCTGCCTCACCCCCACCCCGAGCACACGCTGCTGCACCCTGATGGCTTTTCACTCCGCACGGGGGCCTTTGCGTGCGCCTGCGAAGGAGGGAAGTCGTCCCCTGCCTCCCGCCACCCACCTCCTCATCTGTAAGGAAACCCAGCGCCAACTCCGCCTGACGATACACAGGGAGCCCCTTGTTGGGAATTTGCTTCCGGAGCCCCCCTCGGCCAGGGCTGCCTCCCACCCTGCCCTCCCAGTGTGGGGCGCTGCGTGGCTTGTGGCTGCCACGGTACCCAGGGAGTCCCTTGGGACAGATGCCTCTCCTCCCACAAAGGCGATGGGCACACATTTGGGACAAGAAAGGGGATCCCTCAGGCACCACGTGGCTACCAAAGGCTGGAGGACCAGTTAGTTGCACATTTAGACACCTTTCATCTGGACCAGCACAGCCCCCAGCTCACCCTCACCCGCCTGCCCTCCATGCATGCCGAGGGGCACCATGGGCGGGGCCTCGGGACCCCCCACGTCACCCCCTCACGTCAACCTGCTCTCAGGATTAAAACGTTTGGCGGCTGCCCATGGACCTTGCCAGCTGCTGATTATGTCTCCTCCTCCAGGAAGCCTTCTCTGCCTTCCCCAGGCCTAGCCGGCTGAGCAACCTTTTCTACTGTCTGGGGCACAGAACCTGGCTGTTTCACAGCCCTCGGGGGAGGGTCGTTCCGTCTTCGTGCCCTGAGCTTCTCCAGAGAAGGAACGCAGGGTGTCTGTTTGAAGCTGGAGCAGCACTGCCTCACTCACTCACTCGTTCATTTAGTCACCCGCCCACTCACTCACTCACTCGTTCACCTGGGAAGTGGCCGTCACACAGGACCCTTGTACTGGGGCTGAGAAGGAGCGGTGATGAGACAGGTGAGGCGCCCACCAGGAGCTCACACAGGATAGGGGAGACTCCCAGTGTAAAGTCCAAGGACAAGATACCCTGCATGAGTTACCTAGACGTGCAGCAGCTTCAGCTTGAGGATGGCCAGATCTTAAGCACAGACTTCTGAGAAGGACAAAAGCAGGCTTCGTATACACTCTGGCCTCACCGACATTAAAAGCACAGACAGTGAGCATCTCTTCTGTGTTGGTAACACACATGGCGCCTTTGCAGACGCAAGCATATCAGCGGATGTTAGCTGAGGGCCTTTCCACCAGCCAGTGTCCTGACAAGCATCCGCCCGTACCTCCTCTTTCTGTCACCCTGGAGGGTGGCCCCCAAGTACCTGAACACTGCGCTGTCTCCCGAGGGCCTCGGGCAGGGCCGCCTGGATCACGGGAGAAGAATCCAGCCCCTCCCAGGCCTCCTGCGTGTCCCAGGGCCTCAGGCGCCAGGCCGGCCTCAGGGATGGGGCTGGGCGGCCCCTAACTCAGTATTTGTGTCTTTTGCACAAAGAGCTGGGCTACAGGGTTTTCTGGGTAACACACATGGAGCCTTGGAAGTTAGACTGCCCTCGTATTTGTAAAGCCCCTCTGTGTCCCCACGGCATCATCCGACAGTGCTGGGGAGCCGGGCCTTGGAAAGAGCAAGACCCTGCAGCTTGTTGAAGCCAAGCTGCGCCAGCCCTTCCACAGGGACCTGGCCGGGGGGTCTTCCAGACAAGCCTGCTGGAGTCCCCCAGGGACTGTACCGGGCACGCGGCCGCCAGGCTGTTCTGCCCCATTGCTTCCTGGCGAAATGAAAATACTAATAATTCCTAAGGCTTCAGACTCTGCCTCCCAAAGTACTTTTCCAGGAGCACGCTTTGAATGAACACCATAGAAAATATGGTCCCGGTGACACCGAGCTTCAGACATCCTCATGATTTAGGGGGCGAGACCGCGAAGGGGCTCCTGCAAGGATTTTTTCATTTCTGAAATTTCAGAAGCAAGAAAACACACCTTTGAGCCGAGCCTGTACTGTCAGCAGTCAAAGTTCCTCCAGCTTGGCTGGTGCCCGTTCTAAGAAAAAAAGAGCGTGTGGGCTGTGGAGGCCTGGCTGTCTGCAGGCGTCCCCATCCTAAGTGGGGGAAGGGCAGTGCTAGAGATGATGTCCGAAGTGTAAAGTCTCATAAAAAAGTCACTGGATAAAGCACAGATGAGGAGAGAAGGTACTGGAAGGTTCTAGAGAAGGTTCTAGGGGAGGTGAGTTCTCTGGGTGCATGAAGGTTCTGGAATGATTCACCCAGACACAGCTGTGTGTACGTGAGTGAGCACCTACTCTCCCCTTGGCCCTAAGCTCTGGGGAGAGCGCGTGCCCAGATGGAGGGTCCGTCCTGTGACCGTGATCGCTCCTTCATGTGAGGCTCCTGGGCCGCCCCCGGGGAGGGACGCAGAGCCAGCTGCTCGCGGCTGATCACTCCAGACTCGACACCCGCACCGAGTGCCGCTTGGACCAGAAGACCTCTGTCTTTTCTGAGCGGTGATTCAAAGCTAGCATTCACGCGCGTGATGCAGAATGCCTCCTGCTGCTCCAGAAAGGGACCCTGAGCTGGAAAATGTAAGAGGAGAGATGGAGACCCCAGGCTTCCTTGAACACAGCCGTGGTTTAGCCAGGTCAGCTCAGAAATGGTCCCAGACAGCTGGAGAGGTTGCAGAGGGCGACTGATCCAGACTCTTGCTTCTACCCACGAATCCTGGGCATCATCATGTTGAGGGGGCGTGGATGTCTCTGACAATTCCGTCTTGCTTTTCTGGGAAATCTGGCATTAAACAATGAAGAAAAACATTGATTTCTTTCAAGAAAGTTGGGCAGACAAATACACAGTGGGTCACATCGTTTCAAGACTTCCCTGGAACAAGCAGACAGCTTTGCCCTGTATCCAGAGAATGAAGTATAGAGCTAACCGCTTTGGGGGTGGGGGTGGGCCGTGGGCATGCGCCTTCCTCCCCACGCCCAGGCAGATCTGGAGCCCTTGGGTGCAAACCCTCCCTGTTGCTGGAAGCGTCGCGAAGCCCGCTGACGCCTCACTGCAGAGCTACCAGGCCCGTCTGACAGTGATACGGTATCTCGTGCAGAAGGAGACAGGACGATGCCCCAGATTAATACTTTGCCTTTTTAATCTATTAATCTACCACCTTTGGGACATGGTTGCAAATCCACTCCAGAGTAAAGTGACTGAAAATCACTCCAGTCTGACAGTTTTAAAAGATCACAAGTGAAATGTGTTAAGAAGGTCTCAGCCCATCGATTCAGCATGAGGACGCCTCTCTGGAAGCCTCCCGGGCCGGGCGACGCTTCTACTCCCTCCCGTTGGGAGTGTCCCACGCAGACAGGCGCACGGCAGCCAGGAAATGGTGCTATTAGACGGGGTAACGGGGTGAGTCCCTGTTCTATCAGAGCTGAGCAGAGGACATGTATTGCTGATGTGGTTCAGAGACCCTCGGAGTTCCTGGAGGAGACGTCCCTCTTCTCTGCTGGGATGGGCCCTGGTCAGTTAAAGAGGGGAGGGGGATACGGGCCAGAAACATAGTGGATAGAGCCTCTGTTTTGTTGTCGTTGTTTAAGTTTCTTTTTTGACAGCACCGAAGCAGAGTGTGTCTGCATTTTTAACACCAACGACCGAGTCCCCGCTTCCCTAGTCAGTCCCTGTGCTCACCAGCCCAGGTAACCCCCGCGGCCAGGAACGGCCCCCCAAAACGGGCTCCGCAAGCGTCTCTCCATGCTAAGGCCACAGATGTCCCCGGCCAGCCCACTGCCAGCACGGGACGATAACTCACAGAGCGCAGCCTCCCTAGTAGCGGAAGAGGAGAGAGAAGGGCAAGCCTTGCTTCCCCCCCGGTCAGGCGTCCACACGGCACATCTGGCCGTTTGCAGGCACGTGTTCTGACTACACCAGTGTGAAGGGAAGTGTCCGTCCCTTAATCACGTCCGATTGTCTGCGACCCCATGGGCTGTAGCCCGCCAGGCTCCTCTGTTCATGAAATTCTCCAAGCAAGAACACTGAAGTGGGTCGCTATTTCCTTCTCCAGGGGATCTTCCGGACCCAGGGATCAAACCCAGGGCCTCCCATATCACAGGCAGATTCTTGACTGTGACATCCAGGAATCATCTGCCTGTGGGGGACAAGGAGGAGGAAGCACCAAAGCGAGAGGGGGGGTCACTGGGAGGGCAGCGAAGCGACGCGTCCGGGATGGCCCGTGGCCAAGGACAGAGGTGGGGGGCTCGGCCTTTGGTCGGCGGGGCGACAATTCGGTAGGGCGGACTCGAGCGGCCGGAGGTGTCCCGTCATGGGGACAGACAGGAAGCGTGGACGCTGCCCCTAGGATCCATCAGAGGAGGAAAGGACACCGGCTGGGCTGCGGGGCGGGGCGGGGCCAGGAGGCGGTGGAGGGCGCGGGCTGGTGTGCCCGCAGGTCAGAGACCCGCAGCAAGCCGTGCAGCCGGCGCGGAGGGGCGGGAGGGCAGGGGTCCCCAGCACAGAGGACACGGGGCCTTCAGTGAGGCTGGAGCAGGAGCCTGGACGCCCCGTGCAAGGGGCTCTGCCAGGGCCGAGCCTCCTGCTGCTGGCTCTCCTCTGTGTGCAGAACGCCTGCAGTCACTTGGGCGGGAGCTGGGGGTTTCAAACCCGCATCGCTCACCTCTGAGGCCCTGCCAAGGCAAGTCCGCCGGGGCCTCCTGACCCGGCCTCTGGGATCACCTCCCCCATCAGCTCCGTGCTCCTGCCGGCTTCACCTGGAAGCGGCTCCGGGGTCACTGTGAGAGGCTGTTAGGCATGAGAGAGGGAGCGGGGGCCCTTAGCAAAATGCCTCCAGGAAAAACCGAAAGGACAGTCAGCGCTGTGCAGGCCACAGCCGGGAGTCCGGGGGCAGTGGGGGCGGATCGCGGAGGCAGAGTGGAGGGAGGGGCTTCAGATCCCCTCTGCGAGCGTCAGGGGACACAGGCTGTAGCTGCTCCGCCCGGGGCCTGTCTGTCCCCGTCCTCAGTCCTGGCCCCCCTGTCGTTCCTGAAATAGCTAAAGCAAAACGTAGGACAAGAGTACAGCCAGAAGTATCTCTCTGTCCTTTTCAGGCTCAGACAGTAAAGAATCTGCCTGCAATGCAGGAGACCTGGTTCAGTCCCTGGGTTGGGAAGATCCCTTGGAGGAGGGCATGCCCACCCACTCCAGTATTCTTGCCTGGAGAATCTCATGGACAGAGGAGCCTGGAGGCTACAGTCCATGGGGTTGCAAGAGCTGGACACAATTTAGTTACTAAACCACCACTAATTAACATGCATCATAAATAAATATATATTCAAGTTTAGTCATGTTCAGGATAAGTTCACAATTAGAAATACACTCATTTATTAGCAAAAAATTGAAAAATGGAATAAAAAGACCTGTGCGATTAGACTAATCTGAAACTATCATGCTTTGGATATTCCATTTCAGTCTTTTTCTATAGGCACATATTTTTAATAAAATTCAGTTTCCTGCAGTTTATATTGTTTCACGGTGTGTTCCTTTTATTTTCTCCACACACACACAAAACATATGACTGGCCTTCTGCCCATTATTTTTTACTTGAAAAGCCTTTGATATTTTGGTCTTTTGCTACCAGAAATATGACTGTTTGCCTTGTCTTTCCCAGGAAATGGCAGAGGATAGTTCTCTTGTCTTCAGTTTTTCACATGGCTGGTTTAAATTCAGAAGCATGTTAATTAATATTTTATTGTTAGAGTGAGAAGCTGCAATCATTTTAATCCCTCCACACAAGATAACTGTGTTGCCGTTTCTCCACACCCTAAAATTTCTAGACAAAGTTCGAGGGTTGAGACACATATTACCCTCCTTTGAACAACTGGGGTCTCCATTTCATTCTGCTGGTTGCCACCTCTCCAGCGTCTTTCTGGATTAACCTGCTGTGTATTTTCTAAGATTCTCTGCCGAGCCGGGGTCCGTCTTCCACACTCTGGTTTGCTTCAACCCCCAGCCTTCTTGTGCCTCCTTAAGCGGTAGAGCTTAGTTTTCCACAGAAGGCAATCGCGTGCCACGCTCTCTGAGCCCTGGCGGTCTGGGTGGCTCGTCTGTGTGGATGGAAGCTCTCAGCTGAGGTGAGAAAAGGCCCTTCTCCAACAGGCGGGAGCAGCAGGAGACGGACCACCCCGGCGCTGGATGGAGACCTTAACAGGGGCCACGGATGCCCAGGTGTGCTGTGCGTCTGTTCTGTGACGTGGAGCATCGGTGTCATCCTAGGCTGGAAGCCCTCGTGCTCACAGTAAGGCTGCCAGCACCCAGCAGGACTTCATCACTCTTCCCTCCAGACAGAGAGAGGCTCCGTCTACCCTAAGTGTTTTCCCAGCTACTTCCACAAGCCTCTTCTGAGCTCTCACCGCCAGCTCTCATTCCTCTGTGGGGTCAGGTTCAGCAGGGGACGTGGTCAGTCCTAGAGAGGCCAGGCCTCCTGATGCCCAAGGCTCATGGCCACACAAGAGAGGCCTGGGGAGAGCCCGGCAATCTGGGAAGTGTGGATGGGTAACACACGCACCGCGAGGACAGACCGCTGTTGACTTTCTCCATATACAACGAGTTATGGGGTTCATGGTGCTGGAACAAATGTGTTGCCTTGAAATAGTAACATCTGCTACATCTCTGTAATTAAAGGAATAATAATAATTGAACTGCAAACACTACTCCTGCCTGGACTATTCCAAGCATTTAAAGTTTCCTTCTCAGAGAAGAAAATGTTCTTCGATTTTAGTTCTGACTATGCTGCAACGTCAGCTGGCACTCGGCCCTGAGTTCTCCCCTATCCCATCCCCAGTCCTCTCCCGAGTGACCACCGGTCCCTGCGGACCCTTCCTCTGTTCCCATTTTACCAGGGAAGAGGTAGGTTGACCTTCTTATGTCATCTTCTCCCTGACCCAGAAGACAACCGCCTACACAGGCAGCTTCCTCGCCCCGCGCCTTTGACCTCATCGCACCCGGCGTCCCGGGATAGGTGCTCCCAATCCTGCTTGGGGACGGGACTGGTCCTCTGACCCTCTTTACCACGTGGCTATTGGAGTTTACAATCACCTTCTCGCCCGACGGGCTCTCTGTGTTCATTTTCCCCGACTTCTGTGGCAAAGCACAGGCTAAGGGGCTTCAGACCCTGGAAATGTGTTCTCTCCCAGCTCTGGGGGCCAGAGTCTGACATTAAGGTGGCAGCGGGGCTGCGCTCCCTACAAGGTTGCAGACGGGGGTCCTTCCTGCCTCTTGCAGCCCCGGGGCCCACCACTCCACCCTCTGCCGCCACCGTCACGCGGCCTCCTCCGCTGTGCCCCTCTTTTCCGGTGTCTGTCTAACCTCCCTCTTAGAAGGACACCTGTCTTTGGATTCAGGGCCCACCAGGTAATCGAGGACAGGTTTCTCATCCCAAGATCCTCAATCACATCTTCAAAGACCCTTCTTCCAGGTAAGGTTCCATTCCCAGGTTTGAGTGTCGGGGTGCAGTCTTCGTCCCCGGCAGCCACCGTTCGGCCCACTGCACCTGGTGACTTGCCCTGCTCGGCTGATGCTGCTTCCGGCTGTGCAGATAAACCCTGGGCGCGATTTCTAGAGGAGCTGCTGAGAGCTGGAGGGTGACTGTCTGGGGGGTTTTGCCATATTTCATCCAATTCCACGACCCCCCCCACAGGATCCCCCACGGATTTCTTTTCTCTTAACACAAGTGACTGGAAACATCTGTCCCTGGGACTGAAAGCAACTCACCTGCGTTTCCATTCTCGGTGAAAGCCTTCTCATGTTGCTTGCCCACTTTTCTTAGAGGTTGGCACTCCCCTTGATTACTCAAAACATTTTAAAATTTACAGTTTTTAGCCCTTCTACTAAGATATGCATCTACTCAAAGCTATGGTTTTCTCAGCAGTCGTGTATGGATGTGAGACGTGGACCATAAAGAAGGCTGAGGACCAAAGGACTGAAACTTTTAAACTGTGGTGCTGGAGAAGACTCTTGAGAGTCCCTTGGTCTGTGGAGATCCAACCAGTCCATCCTAAAGGAAGTCAGTCCTGAATAATCATTGGATGGATTGATGCTGAAGCTTAAGCTTTATTTGGCCACCTGATGGGAAGAGATGACTCACTGGAAAAGACCCTGATGCTGGGAGAGCTTGAAGGCAAGAGGAAGGGGATGACTGAGGGTGAGATGGTTGGATGCCAACACTGACTCGGCGTACATGAGTTTGAATGAACTCCGGGAGACGGTGAAGGACAGGCAAGCCTGGCGGGCTGGAGTCCATGGGTTCTCAAAGAGTCGGACACAACTGAGAGACTGCACGACAACAAAGATGTGTGTCCTCAGTCACGCAGTCGTGTCCGACTCTCTGCGACCCCGTGGACTGCAGCCTGCCAGGCTCCTCTGTCCATGGGATTCTCCAGGCAAGAACACTGGAGTGGGCTGCCATTTCCTCCTCAGGGGATCTTCCCGACCCAGGGATTGATCCCACGTCTCCTGCCTCAGCAGGTGGGTTCTCTATCACTGAGCCACCTGGGAAGCCCCAGGTTAGGCTTGTGTCCTCCTAAATGTCCCTCACCCCTGTCTTCCCCTCTCACCTGCCCCCTTCCTCCTCTCCCCTCCCCCCTTCCTCCCCCTCCCAGGCTGGCTCCCTCCTGCCATTTCAGCCAGTTCCCAGAAAGAGGGTCCTAGGGCATCTGTTCACAGCCTGGCCTGTGCAGCCCTCTGGGCCTCCCCGTCACCAAGGGCAGCCCCTGGCATTTCAGCTTCCACTGCCCCCAGCCCCCACCCCAGGCACCCGGCCTGGGCTGACCAGCATGGAGACCCTGGGCTGTGGTTGCCTTTGGGAAAAAAGTTGGACACCTGCTCTGGGACTCCCTAAGGGAGGGACATCTTCACTGAGCAGAGAGGGTGCCCCCACGCCCTGGGCCCAGACCAGGGTGGCGGCCTCTGAAGGGCACTCCCTGCTGGGGGATGGGGCGGGGGCCTCGTGTGTTATGATGGACAGAGGCCCCCGTTCACACGGAGTGGCCAGTTAGCCAGAGGTGACCCCGTGTCCAGGACGGACCCTCCCCTAAGGGGGCCCCCTGAGCTCTGGACAGCCCTCTGTCCTCTCGGTCGAGGTGGCCAGCTGCCCGTCAGCCCTTCAGGCAGCAGGAAGTCCATCCATGCGGCAGCCTCTCGCCTGTAGCCCTGAACTCGGTGACAACACGGGGGGCTGCAGGCCGGGAAGGGGGCCGAGAGTTACAGGAAGGCCCCGACTTCAGACCCAGGGCGGGAACAGGGAGACAGGACTGGGCAGGGCCCCACACCCTCCTCAGAGCACTCTGGGGGGCACTCCAGCTGATTCCAGGGTTTGGGGTACCTCCATGAGCTCTCACATCAGAGGCCCTCCCCGGAGAAGCAAAACCACTACAGAATTACCAGAAAACAGATCCGACAGTGTCGATCTCGTTTTTGTGAAGCTCTGTACCATACACATTCAAGTTTAAGCATCATCACTTTTCTTTTCCCGCCTAATAGGCAAACGTAGACTGGAAAAGCAGCCTAGAACCAAGTCGAGAAAAAGAACAAAGTGTGGGCTCACAGGATCCAGCACCCCCTTGGCCTCACAAATGAAGCTGGTTCACACACAGTTTAAGCAAACTATCTACACCTTACAGCCCCAGCTGCGTGTTTACTCCCTATTCACAGAGGAGCAGTGATCGGTCAGCAAGCTATCTCGTGGTCAATAAATCATCACAGGGAGATGGGCCCTCCGTGGTTAGCACCCAAGCATTTCAGCAGACCGTGTCCCTGGTCTTGCTGCTGGAAGCTTCCATCTGGCCTGAATGCCGAGGGTGGGGTCGTCTCACAGGTACAGACACATAACGATCTCCACAACTTTCACTTTAGACCTTTGCTCAGACTCCTACTTCTGAAAATGGTCAATGAGTCCCATTAGCTGTTTTTAAACAGCAAAACCAAGGAAGAAATTATTACACAAATAAAAAGAGAAGCATAGTTCTCTTCTACTGTGTGTTGATGGACTATTTATAGATGGCCAGTGCATGGGATCCCTGCTAGCAGTGTCCAATGTCCCTGCTAGCCGTGTATTTAAAATTATCACTTCCAGAGTCAGTAGCTGGGCCAGGGTGGGGGGGTTCCTCTCCTCCGTGGGTGCTAAGGAAGTGTTTCTACAGGGACTTCCAGGACGGTCACTTGTGGAACCCACTCAGAAGCACGACACCAAGGTGGGGATTCCACCTCTGGCTTCAGTATTATTCACAAATTTAAAATAACAAAGTGTTAAAAAATATATTATAGCAAGTAACTGCCACCGATAATGCATCCAGGAGGTGGAACGGACTACATTGGAGGTATTAAAATTGAAGTTGATGGTGACCCCACATTATTCATTACATCAAATGGAGATGCCTTTAAATTTATATTAAATTCAATTTAAATGCCATCAAAACCATGGTTGACAAAGTACTGATGGATGAATATTTTAGTCTGATTCAATAGGGGTAAACTTTATTTTCTTACCTTGAGGCAAGGTGATGGAGTTTTTATATGCAGTAGGTTGAACTGGGTTTGTAGTAACATGGCTTCTGATTTCCATAAAATAAAATTTTATCTTTTAAAAATGATTTTCAAGGGTTTAAGTCTTGAACTCTGAAAACACTTCCTCAGGGTTCTTTCTGCTTCACTCATTACTTTATACTCTGAAATCCAAAACCTTTCTTATACCACTCTTCAAAATATCTTCTGGTTTAGAATGAACAATTAGTCATTTTAAAGGTTTCATGTTTGATGTTGATATTCAGTAATATTTCAGCTCAATTTTTCCACTTACAGCTCTTGGTCATAGGGGAAAAGCCACTTACACAGAAACTCACTTGGAGTTGGCATTGAATGCATATGCATTAAACCACTGAATGAAATGATTAAATAATTGATTAATTATAATTAACTAGTTTCCACAACTCTTTCTAAGGAAAGAGAGGCAGTCTTTTGTCTGCCCATGGATATAGCCCTTTTCTTAAGAGCTTACAGGTCGCCTCACAAAAAGACATAGCCAATGTCCCTAAAGAGAGTATTAGTGATATAAATATTGATCATTACCAATGTAGAGAAATAGTTGGCTATGGACTGAGGCCTCTGGCTCCACCTGCTTCTGTCTAAGCTCCTGGAATTCAGGGAGGGTTTTCCCACTGCATCTGGTTTCTGGAACAAAGACCCTGGTTTTCCTGTGTGTAGTTTTCCCAGAGATGCCCAGAAGCACCTGCACTGGGCCAGCATTCTGTCACATATCCCTGGGTGTTATAACCTTCTTTAGCCCAGTGTATTTTTCAGTTCAGTTCAGTTCAGTTGCTCAGTCGTGCCCAACTCTCTGCGACCCCATGGACTGCAGCATGCCAGGCCTCCCTGTCTATCACCAACTCCTGGAGTTTGCTCAAACTCATGTCCATCAAGTCAGTGATGCCATCCAACTGTCTCATCATCTGTCGTCCCCTTCTCCTCCTTCCTTCAATCTTTCCTAGCATCAGGGTCTTCTGCAATGAGTCAGTTCTTCACGTGAGGTGACCAAATTATTGGAGGTTCATCTTCAGCATCGGTCCTTCCAAAGAAAATTCAGGATTGATTTCCTTTAGGATGGACTGGTTGGATCTCCTTGCAGTCCAAGGGACTTTCAAGAGTCTTCTCCAGCACCACAGTTCAAAAGTATCAATTCTTTGGCGCTCAGCTTTCATTATAGTCCAACTCTCACATCCATACATGACCACTGGAAAAACCATAGCCTTGACTGGATGGACTTTAGTCGGCAAAGTAATATCTCTGCTTTTTAATATGCTGTCCATGTTGGTCACAGCCTTTCTTCCAAGGAGCAAGTGTCTTTTAATTTCATGGCTGCAGTCACCATCTGCAGTGATTGTGGAGCCCCCCAAAATTAAAGTCTCTCACTGTTTCCCCATGTATTTGCCATGAAGGGTGGTGTCATCTGCATATCTGGGGTTATTGATATTTCTACTGGCAATCTTGACTCCAGCTTGTGCTTCTTCCAGCCCAGTGTTTCTCACGATGTACTCTGCACATAAGTTAAATCAGCAGGGTGGCAATATACAGCCTTGACGTCCTCCTTTTCCTATTTGGAGCCAGTCTGTTGTTCCATGTCCAGTTCTAACTGTTGCTTCCTGACCTGCATACAGATTTCGTAGGAGGCAGGTCAGGTGGTCTGGTATTCCCATCTCTTTCAGAATTTCCCACAGTTTGTTGTGATCCACACAGTCAAAGGCTTTGGCATAGTCAATAAAGCAAAAATAGATGTTTTTCTGGAACTCTCTTGTTTTTTCCATGATCCAGCAGATGTTGGCAATTTGATTTCTGATTCCTCTGCATTTTCTAAAACCAGCTTGAACATCTGGAAGTTCACTTTTCATGTACTGTTGAAGCCTGTTTTGGAAAATTTTGAGCATTACTTTGCTATTGTGTGAGATGAGTGCAGTTGTGTGGTAGTTTGAGCATTCTTTGGCATTGCCTATCTTTAGGATTGGAATGAAAACTGACCTTTCCAGTCCTGTGACCATGATGAGTTTTCCAAATTTGCTGGCATATTGAGTGCAACACTTTCACAGCATCATCTTTTAGGATTTGAAATAGCTGAACTGGAATTCCATCACCTCCACTAGCTTTGTTCATAGTGATGCTTTCTAAGGCCCACTTGACTTCACATTTTAGGATGTCTGCTCTTGGTGAGTGATCACACCATCGTGGTTATCTGGGTCATGAATATCTTTTTTGTATAGTTTTTATGTGTATTCTTGCCACCTCTTCTTAATAGCTTTTGCTTCTGTTAGGTCCGTACCGTTGCTGTCCTTTATTGTGCCCATCTTTGCAATTTTTATGTAGTTAATGCCTCCTTTGTCCATAGAATTCTCCAGGCAAGAATACTGGAGTGGGTTGTCATTTCCTTCTCCAAGGGATCTTCCCAACCCAGGGATCGAACCCAGGTCTCCTTCATTGCAGGGAGATTGCTTACCATTCCAGTCATAGAGAGAAGCGCAGCTAGTGGCTCATTTCTCCCTAAATGGTGACGGCCACAGCTTCGGGGGAAGGACAGACACAGCTGAAGGTCAGGAAGCCATTGCTCAGCTGTGACTTTAAAACAGCCATAGAAAATGGGGTGTCCACGAGATATGGGAGCCAGGACTTCCACTGCAAAGCCAAGTCCTTGATAAATAAAAAAGACACACAGCCATTTACACTTTGCCTGGTTGACTAGGAGGGGTTCCGTGGCCGGGGCTGAGCAGCAGGGAGCTCTGTAGAGTAAACGCCCAGCTTTTCCAGAGTCTAGAGAGGAAGGAGGGGGCGTGGAGGGGCTGGGCATGAGGCAGCTGCGACGATGTTGACCGCAGCCCTCCGGCACTGTCCTCGGCTCTGGAAACGGGCAGGACTGCGTGCCGGCGCAGATGCCTGCCTCGGATCCCCACCCAGATGGTTGTGCTTTGCTTCCTCCCAGTGTGTCAGCAATGGCCTCTCTGGTGATGAAGGCTGACACCTCCTAGAGCCCCTGCTTGCAGAGGCTGTCGTTGAAACCATCTTCTTGCTGACCGGTTCCCACTGCCATTGGGAAGACATTGTCACAATCGTAACATTTCGCATCCTCCACCATATCACCTCCGGGATGGAAGGGCTGCATGCTGGTGGGCAGAAAGCAGACTGGGGTTCTCAGGTTCCAGGTCCCTCCGTCACCTTGTCAAGGCTCACCTGAAGGGCCACCTGATCAAAGGAGCACGCAGTGACCCAACATGGTTGCGAGTGGTGACCGCTTCAAGCGCTTGACTTTAATTGCTGCATTATTTTTATAAATCTTTAGAAACCTTTTTTCCAAACATATTTCTTAATTAATACAAAATAGATCATTTAAAAAGAAAAATCTGTAGCGGGAGAGAAAAGTCAGCGTGGAAAGATGATTCACTTCAGCATAAAATTGGTCACTTCTTACTGAACAGCAAGAACCTGTGACTGCTGTACACAGTGTCCGGAACGCAGTCTCAGGATGGGTTTTGTCTGTTCTTGGCTTTGCAGGACCAAACACAGACTGAGAAACGAGGCGTCACTTCACAACGCAGCGCCATGCCGAAAGCAC
Organism: Budorcas taxicolor; assembly: GCF_023091745.1. Taxonomy (NCBI): domain Eukaryota; kingdom Metazoa; phylum Chordata; class Mammalia; order Artiodactyla; family Bovidae; genus Budorcas; species Budorcas taxicolor. The sequence continues at coordinate 73,017,050 of NC_068929.1, read as the reverse complement.
CGCTTGGTGCTCGCCCTTCACAGGACCTAGAATAACACTGCTGTGTGGACACAGACATTTACACATTACTTGTTGATTCGCAATATGTATACTTTAAAGGCGTACAGACTTGTCCCACTTTCCAGGATCCCAATATACACATTTATGAAATGATTTACAAATTTCACTTTGTTTTTTTTGAATTATCCCCATCTCCAGAGGCTCTGAGGTGTCCCTGCTGCTACTGCTGCTGCTGCTAAGTCGCTTTAGTCATGTCCAATTCTGTGCGATCCCATAGACGGCAGCCCACCAGGCTCCCCCATCCCTGGGATTCTCCAGGCAAGAACACCAGAGTGGGTTGCCATTTCCTTCTCCAATGCATGAAAGTGAAAAGTGAAAGTGAAGTCACTGAGTCGTGTCAGACTCTTAGCGACCCCATGGACTGCGGCCCACCAGGCTCCTCCGTCCATGAGATTTTCCAGGCAAGAGTGCTGGAGTGGGGTGCCATTGCCTTCTCCCTGAGGTGTCCCTAGAACTTAGCAATTCTGAGCAGAGTATCCTTGCCTCATGTTTAAAAATAGAAGCCATGATATTCTCTGGCTTTTGCCAAACTGCAAATAAGTGAGCAGCGTGAAGAACGATGTGATGAGTCAGAGCCGAAATCCTCAAGCCCAACAACAGTCGAGCAGCGATTACACAGCCTCACCCTAAGTCCCACACCCTCTGCTCTGGCCCGGCGCAGGGTGGTCAGACCTTGAGTCATCAGCACTGAGGTCAGGCCCATCCATGCATCTGAAGCATCTTTGAGAAAAGGCAACAAATCCCAGCTCCCAAAATACGTAGGTGAAAGGAAAGAGCCGCACGTGTGTCTCAGCGACCCAGCACGCGGGGAGAGCTTCTTTGCACGGCTGCTTTGTCACATGGTGATGGGTGACGGGCCTGCTAAGACCTAGCTGGAATCTCAGAGCATGCGGGGAGCCCTGAGGCTGATTACTCCATATACAGTCCCCAGGAAGTAAAATTCCATGATTTATGGTGATATTAAAATGCTCCTAAGTTAGAAGACCACACACTCACAATGGCCTGTGTTATCTGGGGAAAAGGATGATGCGTTCTTATTCCGCACATTGTCAGTTGGTCCTTCCCCCACTTGTTCACACCCATCAGACACTGAAATGTCTCGTGGCTACTTCAGCAGCAGAATCCGGGCTTTGCCGTCAGGAACGTGATGAGGATTAAGTCCAGCTGACTCTGCACCTGTGGCTTTGGGAAGATGGCCCAACGGGACGGGGGACAAGCGGGGAGGTGGCTTGCAAGACGGGCTTGGTGTGGGCTGGCCTTGCCCTCCTACACCCTGAGTGCCATCCCACCCCCAGTGCACACGCTCTGCCAGTCCTGGGGGTCAGGTGGGGCCGCGCCTGCTCCGGGGGTAATGCAGGTGCGGCTCCATCAATGCACCGGAAGACTTCCATCTGCAGGGGCAGGCCCGGGGCTGAGCACACAGCAGGCGCAGGGCCAGCCACACAGCCCCTCTCGAAGGCCACAGGGCTTGTCCAGCGGTGACCACCCCCACCAGCAGCCTGGTGGGGAGCCCCTTCACCAGACTTGTGCTTCATCCCACCCCCGATTCTCTGAAACACCAGGGAGAAGTGGAGCCTGAACACAAGGCCACATGCTCATAGAGGGGAGGACACACTCCAGAGACGTCCTTCTCCCCAGTGGAGTAGGGGGAGCCCTTTGGAAGGGCTGCCACTGGGTACGAAGGGGCTGTGACAAGGCAGACAGCTGAGGCCGAAGTGTGAGACGCTGGGCTCGTGGCCCATCTGGGAGCCACGTTCCCTGACGGAGTCACCCACTCATCCCAAACAGGAGCCTGTCGTCAGAGCCGCACATGGTCCCCACACCCTGACGTAAGTATGACCTCTGCTCCTAAACCAGGCTGCACAGAATGCCCAGGAAAACCCATTGTCCAGGCAGCAGTGAGAGTCAGGATACCCACTTCCTGCTTTCGCTGTCCTGGATATTTATTGCAAGTAATCAGGAAAACGCGAAATGTGCAGAAGACCGGCCAAAGGATCACAGCCTGCTCCTCTTCCTCTCTCAGCTGGAATGCTCTTGCCTGCCCCAGTCTTCACTAGAGCATCAGCGCATCAGGGGCCCCTCACTTAGTGAACACTGAGCCCCCAGACTAAGAAGAACGGCCAGGTTAAAGGGGACAGGCCCTCATCCCAGAGGCATGTCCTGGCTACACTAATGTATTCTTGCACACTGCAGGGGAGAGGGCTTATTCCCCATCAGAACAGAAACCCAGAGTGAAGGCCGCATACACCAAGGTCATTCCTTCTCGTGATCGTGCAGAGTGGCCACTGACCTGGGTGCCCAGGAGAGAAGAGACTTCGGCTGATGGAAGTGAAGGAGGGGTGTCTGCAGACAGGAAACCCCAGAGTCTGGGGACAGGGGGACCCTCCCCCACCCTGGTCATTTCAGGGTCCATGGTGCACCAGCGATGCCCAGCCCCAGCACATAGGAGCTGTCCATTTACTGCTTTAAACAAATGGAAACTTCCCATTCAACTATTCTGGGGCTGCAGGCAGAGAATGAGAGGTTTTGGGATAACCACAAAGAGAGCATGGTGCCCTGGAGCCTTTTGGAGGACAGGCGTCCTTTGCGTCCTAGAGTAGTGCTGTGGAGAGGACAGCCCCTCGCACGCACAGGGCACCTGCGCAGCCCACCCGCTGCGCTTGGCTTTGGTTTCTCTCCCCAGCCATTTCAGGACTTCAAGCTCATGAATGTTACGGAGTAAATGTGCTTGACAAAACAAAACTTAGCTGGAAATGATTCTCACAATCTCCAGAACTTTTAGGGTGTGTAATATGCATTAAAGCATGTCAAAAGTTAAGCCCATAAGTCACAGGACCTCTCCTGGCTTTGGATCCCGGATTTGGGAATGAGATGATAAAAGTGTAAAGACGCAGCTGAAGCACGCGGAGCACCTCGGAGAGCTCCTGAGCCCATCTTCCACTGAGTGGCAGGAAACAGCTGGCCAGAATTTCTGAGCGCCTTTAATGAAGAGGGTTCTTCGTTGTTCGGATCTGGTGATTAAATGGAATAAGACTAATATTCCTTAGTGGGTTTCCTGAAAGAAGATTGCCCTGGAAGACAACTGGGGCTGAGAATCCATCCTGGGGCCCCATGGGGCTAGGGCAGGGGTGGGGAGCCAACCATGGAAATTAAGATTTCGATCACGTGGTCCTTGTCAGTGTGCCTTCTCCTCCCCCTCCCCACCTATTTCAAGACTCTTTCTCAGAGGCAGCCAAGAGGTCTGGGTTACTCTGTTTGCTGGGATTTCTCTTCTCAGAATATAGTGCCAAGAGTTTGTACAATAGCCTCCCCGTGGTGGCTGGTGGAATGATGGAGTGAGACCACGCTGCTGTGTGCAGGGCTGAAGCAGGAAAACTGGGAACTTTCAGGGGCAAGAACGCCCACAAGGGCTCCGCCGAAATGTTTCCAGGCCCCAGACACTTTCTCTCCAGGACGCAGAAGTCCTGACGTCACCAGCCGTCGCCAGCAGCTCAAGGATGAAGTTTGTGCCAATTAACTATGTACTGAAGCTGACAGCGATCGTAGTCACAGCTTTTTAGCCGAGTGGTTTCTGTTTCTCTCACCTTTTGGGGTTTTCAGTGTCTTAGTCGGGCTTCCCTGATGGCTCAGCTGGTGAAGATTCTACCCGCAATGCAGGAGGCCCCAGTTCGATTCCTGGGTTGGGAAGATCCACTGGAGAAAGGATAGGCTACCCACTCCAGTATTCTGGGGCTTCCCTTGTGACTCAGCTGGTAAAGAATCTGCCTGCAATGCAGGAGACCTGAGTTTGATCCCTGGGTTGGGAAGATCTCCTGGAGAAGGAAAAGGCTACCCACTCCAGTATTCCTGCCTGGAGAATTCCACGGGCTGTATAGTCCATGGGGTTGCAAAGAGTTGGACACGACTGGGCAACTTTCACTTTTCACTGTCTTAATTGGCAGGCAGAGATGGAGGCCTGGGGTGGGGTGTGCGGTGGTGGGTTGGGCTGCCCTACGCACGAGCAATAGCAGGGGCCCAGGCTCCTGCTGGCTCACAGACACTGCAGCCCAGTGCCCGGGCTTTGCTGCACAAAGCCCCACAGAGAGAAGTGTCCCAAGTGGAGCCCAGCGGAAATCCTGCCCATTGTCAGAGAAGCACGGCTTGTCACTCACTCACAGCCCCCACCCGGCGGCTTCCGACCACAGCCCTCAGAAAGAAGTACCATCTGCACACACATTCTCATACAGCTGAAATACACGTTCACAGAACATCCCTTACCTTCTGGGTGTTACTTTCTCTTCTGTCTATTTCACTTAAGGAAAACTGGATACACACTGTGGGGAGAAACCCACAATTCGAAAACAAACTTGAATTTCTCGGACCATCTTGCTTGTTCCTGGCTGCCTCTCTGCAGATTCACGCCCAGAGCATCTGTCCACAAGGTTTTCCCTACATAGAGTGAGACACTGCCATTTCTGAGGCCACAAGGAGCCTGTTTCCAAGAGGCATTTAGCTAGATTCCAGCCACTGCTGCAGACTCAGCCCTTGTCTGCGTGCATGCACTCTGAGTTGCTTCAGTCACGTCTGACTCTTTCAACACTACGGACTGGAGCCTGCCAGGCTCCTCTGTCCATGGGGATTCTCCAGACAAACATACTGGAGTGGGTTGCCATGCCCTCCTCCAGAGAATCTTCCCGACCCAGGGTTTGAACTCGTGTCTCGTAAGTCTCCTGCCTTGACAAGTGGCTTCTTTACCACTAGCACCACCTGGGAAGCCTTCATCCTTGTGTAATCGACTTAAGCTTTTATCCAAGATAGTTAAACAGTTTAATGAGACAGACAGGAGTTATCAGTGAGCTTCGTATAGGACCGCCTCTGTTTAAGGAGCTCTTACTAACTTCAAAAAGATCGCATGTCAGTCCAGACGATCTTGGGGTTATGAACTCTTATTAGCTCTGGGAGAAACTGAAGCATTGGCCCTTCTTCCCAACGCTTGTTTTATTCATTAAAAGGAAAGCATCTGTGAAGTACATTGTCCGACCCAGCACCCAGTATGCAACGGCAGTGCAGTTATACAAACTGAATTAATGAGCATGACCCCTTGGGCAAGGCCAAGGCCACACAGCAAGCCCCAGGATGGGGTGAATTCTGTGTTGGCACCCCTCGCTCATGGCCCCAGCTCACCTTCACGCTGGTAAAGACACTGCTTCCCGAAACCAAAGCTCCTCCCAGCAGAGCGGGCAGGACCACCGCTCTGCCTTACCTGCGCACTCTGGCCTGCTCTCCCACGCCTCTGAGCTGAGACAGGAGATGGGGTCACAACTCCCCCAAAGTCTCGTCTCTCATAAGCTCACCTAGAAGGCAAATCCACAGCCCACCTCTGATGAGCGCCGGGTTTTGATGAGGTTAGGTTGCGGGAAGCGAGAAACAGGAAGTTTCGTTTAATCTAAATTCAGGCCCCTGAGATGGCATTCCCAGGGGAAGATAAAACACGTCTTTGAAACAAAAACTGCTTAAGAAGGGCCACACAAGTGACAAGAGGGAAGGGACCCACTGGGCCTCCTGTCTCCTGCTCACCCCTGGATGTGGTTGGGAAGGTTTTTCATTTGTAGAATCCAAGGTCATTTTAGTCACTAGTGAAGTGCTTGTGAGGAATTATTAATAGAAACGGTGAACAACGCCGTCAGACAGCATCCTGATCTATCCGCCTGTGTCAAGCAGAGTGTTAAGGAATCTGAGAGGTTTGGATAACAATAGCTGGTTTTTCTCATACAAATGGGGCACCTGTCAGCTTCTCCAGTAAAGAACTTTCACGTGAAGCGTACTAAACTCTTCCTCGCCCGGCTGCCAGCGTCCCGCCATCAGGCACAGGTATTTTTAAACGTCTTTCAGTATAGTTTATCACCTCCGAGTGCAGCGGAAATAGCCTGTCGACGTGAAGCCTTTCCCCAACGCGACACTGAGCAATCAAGCGTCTTAGAGACAGCAAGCCATCACCCTAATCGCTTCTGATTTTCTCCTTCAAAACCACATTGTGAAAACACCGCACTGTGAATAAAGGGATTGTTCTCGAGGAAAAGAAGCGGAAGTTCCGTTCAGGGTGCACAGAATCCCCAGGGGCTCTGCAGGGCCCCCTGGGCTGTGGTCAGGGCCATGCCTGAGGGTGAGGGTGACCGGCTCCTCTCCAGCCCGGGGACACCCCAGTGACCTTAGCGAAGGCGCTTCAGCCTCAGGAACCCGGATGATGCTGCTTCTGCCTTGCTGCCTCCACAGCTGTGGCTGAGTTGGTGAATTCATGCTTGTGAAGTACTGAGAGCCTCTCGGAGAGGGTCTCAGGGTCAGGAACCACACGGCTCCTCTCACAGAGGGAAAACTCAAGAGGAGGCAACGTGCAAATGTGAATCGGGATAAGTGCAACGCACCGTCACCACGCTGTGAGTTATGAGTCCACCTAGTTCTGTTTCCTGTGAGCCCCTGGCTCCGTGAATCCAGACGGCGTCCCCTCTCAAACAGGAACAGAGACGCTCCAGAGCCCGCTTTCCATCAGTTCAGTCAGTTCAGTTCAGTCACTCAGTTGTGTCTGACTCTTTGCGACCCCATGAACTGCAGCATGCCAGGCCTCCCTGTCCATCACCAGCTCCCAGAGTTTACTCAAACTCATGTCCATCAAGTCAGTGAAGCCATCCAACCCTCTCATCCTCTGTCGTCCCCTTCTGCTCCCACCTTCCATCTTGCCCAGCATCAGGGTCTTTTCAAGTGAGTCAGTTCTGTGCATCGGGTGGCCAAAGGATTGGAGTTTCAGCTTCAGCATCAGTGCTTCCAATGAGCACCCAGGACTGATTTCCTTTAGGATGGACTGGTTGGATCTCCTTGCAGTCCAAGGGACTCTCAAGAGTCTTCGCTAACAGCACAGCTCAAAAGCATCAATTCTTCGGCGCTCAGCCTTCTTTATGGTGCAGCTCTCACGTCCATACACGACCACCTTCCACAGAGACAAACAACTAGCTAGGGTATTTTCCTGTTCTACCGACAGAGGCCTAAGTCAATACAGCTCTCCTGGATTTCTTTTCACCTTTATAAAGTCTCTCTCAGCTTCCCTCTTTCCCACCGTGGGGGTGGTGGGGGGAGCACTCTGCCCCTGGGGGGTGGTCACTTTGTAACCAAAAGTGGGGCCTTGGCTGCTGGCTGCTCAACAGTCCATAAAGAGGTCTGGTTGGAGGAGCAGAAAGCTTGCTGTGTTTCAGATGCTGGGCTGGCAGCTCTGGGGAAGGCGGCCTCCTCTCACCCCTCCTGCCCCACCCGCACAACAATCTGGGGGCAGGAGCTTTCGCAGGCAGAGGGAGGGGGCTGCAGGCAGAAACAGCTCTGACAGGCATCTTCAGAGCGGTCTTCGGTGGTCTGACGAGCGTCACCTTGATCGTTTTAGGCACAGTTGGTCTTCAGTTCCAGGGTCGCTTTGTTCCCATTTCTTGAGGCCAGTTCTCAGGATGCTGGCAGCTTATGTCACGGCCGTGGTCTGGTCCTCATGGAGCTAACCTCTCCCACCTGGCAGGGGCTTCAGCATCTAAAACGCAGCTCACAGGACACAGCCCAGAGCATTATGTCCAGCCCTTGAGAAGGAACTGAAGGCCCTTGACTGTGCTCAGTGGCTACGGGGTTATTGTTTTGTCCTGTTTGACTGCTTTCTTCTGTTTTGACATATTTCTCACTTCTCTGATTAAACTTATTCTTTGGTTAAAGTTTTTCCACAGACAAAAGACAGATGTAGGACATGGGGGTTATGGGCCACAGGATTGCACTCTATTTCAACATTATTATTTTTTTTTCTCTTTCCTTTTATGTATGGGATCACATTCATGGATAATAGATACCACACCCATCTGCTGTCTCTAAGCTTTAGGAATAGTTCTGAGTGATCTCTCCAACAAAGGATTCAACTTATAATTAGCACTATCCCAGTGACTCAGTGGCAAAGAATCCGCCTGCAATGCAGGAGACGCAAGAGGCGCACATTCGACCCCTGGGTGGGGGAGATCTCCTGGAGTGTGAAATGGCAGCGCATTCCAGGATTCTCGTCTGGACAGTCCCATGGACAGAGGAGCCTGGTGGGCTATCATTCAAAGAGTCACAAAGGGTCGGACATGCCTGAAGTGGCCAAGCAGCGACAGAGTTAATAATACTCAATGAATTGAATAATGTATCCCATTCTTAACAGTAGTAGAAAACCTGTTGATTGCTGGGTATTTCATGAGGCCCATGTTACTTACTTGGTGGTTGTGATGAAGTACAGTTGGTTGACAATGTTGTGCTAATTTCTGCTCCGCAGCAGAGGGGTTCCTTATACATGTATGACCTCTTTTTATATCCTTTCCATTATGGCTTACCTCAGGATATTGAATATAGTTCCCGGTGCTCTAGCAGGACTCTGTTTATCCACCTTACAGGTAGTCCTTGGCATCAGCCAATCCCAAGCTCCCACACCGTCCCTCCCCCAGGCTCCCTCCCCCGGGGCTCTCTGTCTGTGAGTCTGCTTCTGTCCCATAAGCCATATTTCAGATTCACATGTTAGTGATCTCTCGTGGTATTTGTCTTTCTCTCTGACTTCATTCAGTATGAGACCTTCAGATCTGTCCATGTTCCTGCAAATGGCATTATTCCGTTACTCTTTATGGCTGAGTAGTAGTCTTTTATAATTTTCTTTTTTATCTGAAGGAGAAGGCAGTGGCACCCCACTCCAGTGCTCTTGCCTGGAAAATCCCGTAGACGGAGGAGCCTGGTGGGCTGCAGTCCTTGGGGTCGCTTAGAGTCAGACACGACTGAGCTACTTCACTTTCACTTTTCACTTTCATGCATTGGAGAAGGCAATGGCAACCCACTCCAGTGTCCTTGCCTGGAGAATCCCAGGGACGGGGGAGCCTGGTGGGCTGCCACCTATGGGGTTGCACCGAGTCGGACACGACTGAAGCGACTTAGCAGCGTTGGTGATTTACAGTATTGCTAATTTCTGCTGTAAAGCAAAGTGATTCAGTTATACATAGATACACATTCTTTAGTATTTTCACATGGACTCCATTTTAAAGAATAACCTTTTCAAGAGTGAACAGTCTTGGCTTTGTTACCACCAAGTACACTTCGCAGGAACTCCAGGATGACGGCAGACACTCCTCCTGATAGTGAGCTGATCAGTGTGTTGTCTGACACTCTCAGTTCTGCAGAATCACAGGCAGCCCGACATGAGAAGGCCCCGAGTCCCAGAGCCTCCGCGTGGACGCGGCTCCAAGGCTGCTCTGGTACGACTCCTCCTGGTGCAGGAAGAATGGGGACGTTCGGGGAGCTGGGGGAGGCCGTGTCTGACCCCCGCCCGGAATGTGCCGCCCACGCCCTCTCGGATCAGGGGACACTCAATAAACCCATGTTTGAGATGTGATTTTCAAAATACTCGCTCTCACAGTCCGCCAGGATGCAGGCCTCCAACATGGGGCCCAGAGTGGAGCCAACAGCAGGTAAGGGACTGTCCCCACCAGACACTTCCGGTGCCCACTGGGAAGAGGGGCTGCACCCACACCCCAGGGGCACTGTCGGGGGGGGGGGCCTCACCCCAAGGGGATGGGGCAAGGGGGACCCCATGGAGAAGCCTGGGAGCCGGACACCGGGATCACATGGAGGGGGCTTTCCCCCATCCCCAGGAGGCCACACTGGGGGCGGTCGCCCTTGTACCCCCACCCTGCCCCCCTCACTGTTCCCAGTAGCCCTCCCTGTTGACTCCCCCTCCCAGTCAGTGGAACTTAACCTTCATCCAGAAGTTGAATATTTGCTTGTGTAAACATCTGGCGATGCCTGTCCACTGAATCGAGGCCTGCAGACCCCAACCAGCTCCCGATGCCTTTGAAAGAGACAGAGGAACACACAGGAGCTGGTGAACCCCACCCAGCCCATCTTTCCCAGGCAGCTGGTGCAAGACAGACGGTGTCGAGATGCTGACGGATGACGGGTGACAGTCCCCACGTATTCCTGAGATACGCGGTCAACTTGATTCGTCTTGCTTAAGGGCTGTTTCTCCACAGCATGGAGCAGGCAGACATACTTCTGCTCCAAAATTAGATTGTGCAGGCGAGGCAGGAATCTGAGCCTTGTGCACAATCAGGGGAGTGTTGCAGTCCTCTGGGGAACGTAATGGTGTGTGTGTGTGTGTGTGTGTGTGTGTGTGTGTGTGTGTGTGTGAGACAGAGAAATCAAGAGGCAAAGACACCATGCCTGATTTCTAAGGGTTGCACAACCTCAACTATTATTTGTGCCAAGGACACTCAGTTTTTAAAACAGGAGAAGAATTTACTAGAGAGGGCAAGAGATGGGACCTACCTGGGTAAGCTGAGGGTGCCTGGCTGGTGTCCTGTGTATCTCAGGTCAGGAAAAAGCTGACAGTTTATTCAATAGCAGAGAGCAAATTCAAGTGATGTTTCCCTAAGCTGCAGCTCTAGACTTCAGCTCCCTTTCAGATTTTTGTCTATTCTTAAAAATGTAAACTTCATGGGTAAGGGATGGTATATGAGTAGAGAGAGAAAGACAGACAGACAGAAACAGAGAGAAAGAGATGCAGAGAGAGACACCCCGAGAGGTAGGCATCCTAAGTTGCTTCAGTCGTGTCCAGCTCTTTAGGGTCCCATGTATGGACCGTGGCCCGCCAGGCTCCTCTGTCCATGGGGTTCTCCAGGCGAGAATGCTGGAACGGGCTGTCATGCCCTCCTCTGGGATCCTCCTGACCCAGAGGTCGAACTTGTGTCTGCCATGCTTCCTGTCTTGCAGGTGAGGGTTTTTGACCACTAGTGCTGCCTGGGAAGGCCGCAGAGAGCTACATCAGATCAAAAGACCTCAGCTCTCGGGAAGGAAACCAGCGGGTCCAGGAGAGAGAAGGCCACGGTCCCTCTCAGTCCCCGTGTGCAGAGCCCGGGCAGAGCGCAGGGTCCGTCTGAGCGCGTCCTGGCCCCCCAGCACCCCAGAAGGACAGCAGAGCGCAGCCCCATTGGCTTGAGGGCTGAGACCAGCATCGTCCGTGCCTTTCTGCCAGGCGCTGGTTTGGACGCTACAGCGCATCCGTGGGTTTCTGCAAACCTGGAAGCCCCCTTTTATGAACTTGCTGTGGAGCAGTTTTAGGAGGATGCTGGCACCTGCTCTGCTGAAACCAGGATGGGCTTTGTGGTTGCCTTCTGCGGGGGAAGTTGGGCGCTGCAGGCACGGTTTCATGGGACTGCGTTCACGTGTCCACAGGTCCCGGGGACATTTACCAGGGCCGATGAGGACGGGCCATGGGGATGGGCCCCCCTGTCGTCATTTCCTCCATGACCTCTGTTTGCTTGAAGGCCGGCTGCTGGCCCTGGGGACAGCACCAAGGGCCTTTGGCAAGGCAGGGGGTGGGGGTGTCTGGATGAGCCGAAGTGCAGTGGCATCTCAGCTGGGCCCCGCGACCTGGCCCAGAGCAGAGCCCTCAGCACAGGCCCCGCTGGGGGTTAATCCGGGCAACTCACAAGTCTCAGGCTTCTCACCTGTAAAGCGGAGATGGAGCTCACAACCCTTCTTCAGGGCTGCCGGAAAGGGCAGGCGAGATGACCCAGGGCAAGTGCACGGATCAGTTCAGTTCAGGCGCTCAGTCGTGCCCGACTCTGTGCGACCCCAGGGACTGCAGCTCGCCAGGCCTCCCTGTCCATCACCAACTCCTGGAGTTCACCCAAACTCATATCCATCGAGTCAGTGATGCCATCCAACTGTCTCATCCTCTGTCGCCCCCTTCTCGTCCCACCTTTAATCTTTCCCAGCACCAGAGTCTTCTCCAATGAGTCAGTTCTTAGAGTGGGCACCAACTACACGGGGGCAGCCACTACCTCTCCCATCAATGGCATATCCTTAGACAAAACATTTGGAACATCCACGCTCCCCTGTGTGCCACGTGAAGAACACGGTGTCAGCCCGGAGAGCCCTGAGGGACGGCGTTTAAATCAGATACTGCAGGGGATACGGCAGGTGCTGCTCGCTCTCAGCTGGCCCCACGGCGATGTGTGTCCTCTCCAGCTCTGCTCATGGGGCGCCTCCAGCCCCAAGATTCCCGCTCCATGAAATTCTGTGAGATCCCCCAGCTTCTCTGTCAAAATACCTAACTTCCAACTCTTGAACTTCACCCAGGTCACTGGAATGAACTGAGGTTCAGGCATCAGCCATAAAAGACCCATGTGGGTTTTTATCTTGTGCCGTGTGCTAAGTCGCTTCAGGCGTGTATCCAACTCTTTCCGACCCCATGGACAGTAGCCCACCAGGCTCCTCCATCCATGGGATTCTCCAGGCAAACCTGCAGTGGGCGCCGGAAGTGTCTGGCAGGGACGGTCCCTTACCTGCTGCTGGCTCCACCCTGGAGTGGGCTGCCATTTCCTTCTCCGGGGGGGCCTTCCTGACCCAGGGATCGAACCCGGGGCTCTCGCCATGCCTCCTGCCTCGCAGGTGGCTTCTTTACTATCTGAGCCACCAGGGAAGGCTGGAGAGTCTTGTACCCAGTCGCAGTGTGCGTGTCCTGGGGCTCGCGAGCTGGGAGTGCGGCCTGGGAGGTGAGAACGCCACCGGTGCCTGTGCAGACAGCTGCAGACTCAGTTCACACACACACACTGTTACCTGCAGTTTTTAATTTTGGGCTACAACACATGCATGATGTATTGATAAGCAGAGTTGTCAGCTTAACTGCTGTATCCATCGGGGTTGATATATGACATCGGGGTTAGTTCAAAGAGAACGCGACTTTCAAGCAGCGATTTACAGTCTAAGTGGAGAGAACTGATATTGAGAAGAAACAAGAGACTCACTAAGCCAGGGGCTCAAGAGATGCCGAACCTTGTGCTTTCAGCTGCTTTGGAGGGAAGGCACGTGCCAGTGGGGAGCAGTGCCCATGGCCCACGTCCTCTGCCCCCTTGCTGCCTCTCCAGCCTTCTCTTTGGTGTCCCTGCAGGCAGTCCTCACCTCTCTGCCCCCGCAACGTCCAGGCCCTGGGTTCCTGCCCCTGAATCCCTCCTGGTGCCAAGCCATCCCACACCAAACTCCAAAATACCCATTGCTATGTCTGAGGCAGTTAAAAGTCTGATGTCCTTCCACAGACATGCAAGGCAGCCACCGCGAAATGGACACAGGCCAGGCGCTGGGCGCAGGATTCCTCTGCTCTGTGCTGGAGGGCAGAGACCACAGACCACAAAGGTCGGTGTGTTCTTAATACACACGTCCAGGGCTGCACAGTGACAGGCCAGTGGGAAGCTCCTAAGAAACCTGAGTCCCTAGAGGTTCGTGGTGGATTCTAAGGGGCATATTGATAACACATCTGGATTCATAATGGGACTGTCCCACCACAATGAAATCCAATGAGAAATTACTGAAAACTGAAGCTACATCCCCTGCCTGTAATTCCTGCTGAACGGAACAGTAAGTACACTGGAAACACCCAAGTCCGTTACCAAGGGCCCAGGATCCCAGTGTGGACCAACGTGAAAGCAGCTTGTGGAGGTGACGACAGGCGCCAGGAACCCAAACCTCAGGAAAAGCCTCACGACCAAACCTATCGCTTCAGTCCATCCCGTTGTTCCTCTCCTATTTGCAAACACCTAAATCCATAAATACTCACCGTGTCGCCTTGGAGTCAAGGCCAACCACGTGAGGCTCCCTGCCCATCGAGTCCCCAGATCTCGGCGCTGGCCAGAGCTGGGACAGGCAGCCTTGTAGATCACATCGTCTGCAGAAAAGAGCTCAGGGCTGAGCTCTGAGCAGCAGCACCCCTTCTTCCTGCTGAGTGCGGTGAAAAGTGGCCTGTGTGCCCACCGGGCTGAGGCCGCCCCCACCCTGGGCACCACACGCAGACACCGCGCTGCCTCTGATGGACACCAAAGGGCCTCCTGACCCCGCGGTGGCCACGCTAAGCCACCATCCCCAGTGTCTCCACACAGCTTCGTTTGCCGGACGTCAGCGGTCTCTGGAAATGCCTGGCTCTTTGGAGAGCATGTGGGTCATCACGTCTGCGCTCCACCCTGGAGGAAGTCCGCAGATGCTCCGGGGCCAGCCCTGTCCTGCAGGACTCCAGCCCCTGAGGCCTCCTTAAGGCCGGCCCACTGCGGCTTGTTTTGTTCGCACTGTCTCACCTCAGTCCTGCGCCTGGGTCCCGTCAGAACGACTGAGCCCCGATCTCCATAGGTGAATTCAAGGCTCTCCTGGCTCAGAACCATTGGGTTAATGTATGAAGCCACTTAATGTACAATGTAAAAGCCCCAAATGTGGGTGACTGTCAACAAACCCATGCTGAAGTCAGGTGACCGTTTTGAAATAGCAGCATTTACTTCTGAGAAGAGAATGTGAATTGTGGGCAGCTTTTCACTGAAGAAATGTGAGATGGAGGGTTTGGAGAGGGATCCTTTGGAGGAAAGAATTGTTGGGGTCTCTCTGTATGAAGCTCAAGTTGAATCAAGACCCCTGGGAGTCATATCAATAACCTCAGATATACAGATGACACCATTCTAAAGGCAGAAAGCAAAGAGAAACTAAAGAGCCTCTTGATGAAGGTGAAAGAGGAGAGTGAAAAAGCTGGTTTAAAATTCAACATCTAAAAAATGAAGATCATGGCACCTAGTCCCATCCCTTCACAGCAAATAAAAGGGGAAAAATGGAAACAGTGACAGACTTCATTTTCCTGGGCTCCAAAATCACTGCAGATGGTGACTGCAGCCATGAAATTAAGAGGTGCTTGCTCAGTTGGTAAAGAATCCGCCTTCAGTGTAGGAGACTCAGGTTCAATCCCTGGGTGGGGAAGATCCCCTGGAGAAGGGAACAGCAACCCACTCCAGTATTCTTGCCTGGAGAACTCCATGGACAGAGGAGTCTGGTGGGCTACAGTCCATGGGAAAGAGTCGGGCATGAGTGAGCAACTAACACTTGCTCCTTGGAAGAAGAGCTATGGAAAACCTAGACAGTGTATTAAAAAGCAGAGATAACACTTTGACAACAAAGGTCTGTATACTCAAAGCTATGGTTTTTCCAGTAGTTATACAAGGCTGAGCACTGAAGAGCTGATGCTTCTGAACTGTGCTGTTGCAGAAGACTCTTGAGAGTCCTTTGGATAGTAAGGAGATCCAACCAGTCCATCCGAAAGGAGATCAGTCCTGGGTGTTCATTGGAAGGACTGATGCTGAAGCTGAAACTCCAATACTTTGGGCACCTGATGTGAAGAGTCAATTCATTGGAAAAGACCCTGATGCTGGGAAAGATTGAGGGCAGAAGGAGAAGAGGGTGACAGAGGATGAGATGGTTGGATGGCATCACCGACTCGATGGACATGAGTTTGAGCAACCTGGGAGACAGTGAAGGATAGAGAAGCCTGGCGAGCTGCAGTCCCTGGGGTTGCAGAGTTGGACACGACTTAGCAACTGAACAACGAACTCTGTATAAAAAGACGTTTTGCCTGCTTTCTGTCTCTGGGTGACGTAATCCTGGCTTGAACCCAAGTCCCATTACACTTCTAATTCCATCCGTGCAAGTCACTAAATTCAATCCTGTCAATTCTGCCCCAATCCCCCTCCCACACACCTCTGTTCCAAGCCATGTATGAAGAAAGTATCATTTGAGAAATATTTTTAATGCATTTCATCAGTATTAAGGTTGCCAGATTTACCAAATAAAAAACAGAACACCCAGTTTGGGGTATTCTTGTTTTTTGCATCTGGTTTACTATATAGTTTCTGTTGAAAATGTACTTAAATGTATACTTTGAATACAACTGCTTTCTAATTTTTGAATCATTATTGTCAGTGGAACACAAATTATATAAAAAACTTGATTAGTATACGGTAAAGAGTGATCCTGCTGAAAAGAAGACAAGAAAAAGATTGAATAAATATATAATTTATGAATTACATGGCCTTTATTACAAATCTGAGCATTGCCACCCCTCAGAATGAAACACCCAGACTGCAGAGTAATCGTTAAAGTCAGTCCTCTTTGATATGGTAATGATTTCTGTGCAAGTTTTGCTTTGCACACATTTTGTGATTGTGTCAGTTGAAGGTGTATTTTTCCCAGGTAGAAAGCTAAAACATACTGCGTGGGGCAGTTTGTAAGCCTTATTTGAAAACGGTGAGCATTCTGAACAGGCCTCAGTTTACCCTCTTGGCCTGCTCCCTTCGTGGCTGTCATTCATGGCCCCTACATTACCCTTCGTGGCCGTCACTGGGCCTCGGGCTCTGAACAGGCCAACGGGGCAGGTGGATGCTGACGCTGGGCCAGAATCACCCAGCGAGGAGCCCCTGGGAGAGCCTCCAGGGCAGGAGGAGCTGGGAAGTGGGAGGCAGACCACCTGGGGTGCTCGAAGGACCCCCCAGAATCATCCTGAGCTTGTGGTGGGCACCGGCAGGCATTGCTTCGTCTAGGGTTGCCTGCCCAGCAGCTCTGCCTCCGGAGTGCAGACCCTGCCTCTTTCCACAGGACCCCTGCCCAGAGCCAGAGCTGGAGCCCTGAGGAGGAGGCCGCCTGCACACCCCACTCCGCTCCATCGTCTAGCGTGGGACACACTCCAGATGACGACGCCATCACGGCACTCGGCGCCTGCATTGGGCATCCTCCCTGAGGCCTCCCAGGCCTCTACCACCACCACGAGTCAGGACCACCGCGGGCCCGTCTCCCACAGGCTCGCTACCAGCAGCTTTCCCTGATCACCAGGGAACAGGCCAAGCAGGCTCCGCCTGCAGCCCACTGCCCACCTGCGGCTTACCCTTCTGTCTGGCTCTGACACCTTCGCGCTGGCAGGCAGGGCCAGCAGGGGCAAGCCCCTGAGAACATCCTGTGCTTCTGCTTAAAGATCTAAAGTCGGTAGAAAGTTTACATTGTAACTCGCTTGTGCCACTCTCTCCCTGCAAGCCGCTTTATCTTCTTTCAAAGCCCAGCAGCCTTAAATCAGCCTCTTCCTCTGCAAGAGGCCCAGCCCCACCAGAGGTTAAGCCACTGGCCTTTCTCATCAGGGCTTGGGGTCCCCCAACCCCTGCCACAGACAGCCCCCCCACCCCCACCCCCACCCCCAACCCCACCCCCACCCCCAGGAAGCCTAGACTTTCAGGAACTCCTGTTTACATCTGGGCCCATTACCAGCTAAGGCGTTATTGTTGGAAGGGCTGAGGATCACTAATCATTTTAAAACAAATTGCTTTTCCACTGCCTGAGAGTCAGAAAGAATAAACCTGGAGCCGGCCTGGGCCTCCTGTCTAAATAAACCCGCACCCTGGACCGGGATCTGCCCAGGGGTCCGTTGGGCCCTAAATCCCACCACACTCTTCCCACCCTTCCACCCACCCAGCCCTCCCTTCCTCCAGGCCTTGGCGGGTTGGTCCAGGCCCCTTTAACCGTCTCCCCATCCTGGATGTGTATGGACCACCACCCTGACCCCTCCTGGAGTGGGATGGCAGGAAGCTGGGGCCAAAGTCATGTCCTGGGCACAGCTGACCCAGAACAACAGGCCCGCCAGAGGATTCCCAAAGGGTACAGAGCACCTCCCAGGTCCAACCCTCACTGCCCCCCAGCCCCAGAGCCTCCTCGAGGGGCCAGGCCTCCTGCAGGTGCTGCCTTCCCTACGGACCCTCTCCAGCCCAGCGGGAAGCTCCAGACACCACTCCTGTGGTCCCACCTCCGCGCTGCAAGCTCTCAGTGTCCAAGCCGAAGTTGCCAGGACCCCCCAAAGGAGGGCCCCAGTCGCGTCTGGCAGGCACAAGTTCCAGAAGTGAAGGGCTGGAGGTTCAAGGGTTCAAGCACCCCCGCTCCCCTTGACTCTGGAGCTTGTCCTGAGGGACTGTAGCTGATGGTCACCCAGGCGACCTGGCACGCCCGAGGGTGCCCCTATCCAAGCCCCGAACTCCGCTGTGTCCCCGCGGGCTCCTCAGCACCTCCAGGCAGTCCTCCAACCGGTTCTTAAAAAGAAGCGTGTGGAGCTAAGTCCACTCGCCCGGTCTGTAAAACCCCGACCTCTCCTGGGAAGCGCTCTGAGAAGACGTGTCTCAGGCCCCTGGCCTGTAGGAAGTCGCGCCCAGGCCGCGCGGCTCGCTCTAGAGCCGTCAGGCCTCTGACTCGCTGCCCCGGGTGCGGGGAGGGCGGGGGCCCCGCCCAGGTCGCGCCCGGAGGGACGAGCGGAGAGAGCGCTGCCGGCGGCCCAGCGAGTGGCCTCCCGCACTGGGCCCCCAGCGCCGCCGGCAGCGCCGGGCGCGCCGCAGACTCGCGGAGGCGGAGCGAGGCGGGCGGGCAGCGGCTGGCGGCGGCTGCTCCCTCGCGGGCGTGGGAAGGGCGCCCGAGCCTCCGCCGACCGTCCCGAGCGCCGAGGCAGGGCTTTCGGTTTGCGGCGGCCCGGGTGTGCACTCGGGGCCCCTTCCGCGCGCTCACCGCTCCAGAGGGGCAGGGCGGGCGGCACCCGGAACGAGGGCGCCCGGAGCGGGGCTGGAGGGCGTGGGGGCGCGGAGAGGGGCCGGGAGGAGGGGAGGCTTGCCTCGGAGTGGGGGCCGGCCCGGGGCCGGGGACGCCGAGCTAGGGGCGCGCGTCGTCGGGGGAGCCCGGGTTGGGGCCTCCCCTGGGACCCGGCGAGCGCCTCGCGTCCCTGCAGGCTGCTGGATGGCCCGGGCCCTGGCTGCGGCCCCCGAAGGAGGCCTCGAAGGGTGACCCACGCCCGCTCCCCTCGAGGGGCTGGGGCCCGGCGATGGCGGGAGGCCTTAAGCAGGCCGCGCACCCCCCACTTCCCGGTGCCCGGGCGAGTCTCCGTGCTTCCGGGACCTGCGGCTCGGCTCGCCCGCCTCGGTGCTGGCGCTGCCTTTCGGGGCCTCCACGTGACCAAGGCGCGCACACGCGGTGGCGCTGCGCCGGAGGCCGGCGGGGCAGAAATGAGTCTGGGGGTGTCCGCTGCGGGCCGACCTCAACCCCGGAAGGCTCCGCCCGCGGGGGCTGGAGGCAGAGGAGAAAAGCCAGTTCCCTGGAGAAATGATTGTAGCCGTTGTGCAGGACCCAAACGTGGGCTCGAGCCTACCCTGGGGTGGCAGACGTTAAAGAACTTCAGGTCGCCGGGCCGCCTCCAGCGCGCGCCTCCTTCGGGGCCGCCGGCGCCCACCGCCCTCCTCGCGCGCGCTCCGGGGCGGCCTCCTGGGCTGACACTGCCTCCCCGGAGGACATCCATCTGCCGCCCCCATCTTCCCCGGACACCTACTTGTCCCCACCGGACCTGCCAGCTCACCTCCCAACTTTTCAGGGTCGAGGACGTTGCCCCCGCCCGCGGGCCGGAGGTGGATGAGGGAGCCGGGCGCACGCGGAACCCGCGCCCGCGCCGGGCGAACACGCGGCACCCTTCCCACCCCCGGGCCAGGCGGCCTCGCTATGCTGGTGCGAACAGGGCCTGAAAACGGGCGTTCTCTCGCAAGCCCAGCCTTCCCCGCTGGAAGATGTCGGGGTTAAAATGTTCGCTTTGCCCTTTCTCTTGATCTTGGAGGGAAAAGGGGGGAACTGCTGGCACCTTTATGGGCCTTAGACCTGTGGCAGCGAGCAATCCCAGCTCTGCTGACTCTGATCAGCCTTATTAATTCCAGCTGCGCTCTATTTGTTTGTCATTTTCCCCTTTTCCTGCGCAATCGTTATTTATGGCAGAGGAAAAGGAAAAAAAAAAGTGCCTGAAGTAGAATGGAGGCAGAGAGGGGGTTTCTGACAAGGAGAACAGTGAATGTGTTTTCCCTAAAGGTCACCAACAGGAGGGGCCTGGTCTGATCATCTCCCCTCTGAATCATTCCTCAAGAGCATTAACTTAATTATGCGACCAGAGAAATGAAAAAAAGTCTTTAAAATAACCAAAGGTAATTATAACCATGTTGTTGACACTAATGGTTAATAATTGATCAGGACTTACACACAATCAATTGCCAATTTATCTCCCCCACAAAACCCTGAGTGATGTCCTGTTACTCCGCTCCTTCCCTTGGACACTGCCTACCAAGCTCCACCGCTGTGGCCACTGGAGGCAGCCCCAAGCTTCCCACTTGCTTCTCTAAGAGCCTTCCATTTAATTTGTTTTCAGTTTCATCCAGAACAGACTAACATGGGGACGCCTTTTAAAAGGCCTTTCCTTATTATCTTGGAGCCACCCTTAAACAAGCAAAGACCATTCTTCCTCTTTCCTTTTACCTGGGATTGCAAAAGAACGGTCCTGGTGTTTCCTAAGCCATCCTATTTGCATTAGATTACCAGGAGAGTCCTCCTTCCTAACATCTTCAGTTTTTATCTTTCTTAGAAAGAGCGTGAACACGCTGCCCTCAGCAGAGGGAAGAGAAACCCGTCCTCTGCCTGGAGGGTGGAGGGTGAAAGTGCCAGCTAAGACAACGTCCCTCTGTTAGCAGGAGACACAGGTGAAAGAGCAGAGCGGTGTGTGCGGAAGGGGGTATATTTGCTCCCCAAACCTGGGGTGGGAGTGCTTTCTCTCTCACTTACCAAGGCCTGACGTCCAAGTGCACAGCATCAAATACCAGCTTGCTCGCCTTGCAGCCCAAGCACAGGGGAGGGCTGGCGTGTGCTTTCATTACGGCCAATAGAAAGTAATTTCCAGCAACTGGAAAATTATATTGTCATAGATTACTTCTCCTTATAATAAGCCTTTAAAATATCTGTAGGGATTTGTCACTTACATAAAGGTTTGCAAATACATCAAAGGGACATGTCCCCTTTGCGATTTGTAGAAATTCAAATGCTGTTAATCATAATATCCACATATCACAGACTGTTGTGTATTGTTCCCAAGACTGCCTCTTGAGTTAACACATTTTTTAAGTGTTTACAATGTTTTTAAAAAGCAGTGTAAAAACACATATTTAAAAGGTCTATTTATGTCCTTAATTTGGGGGTTAAAATGAATGCTTTCCTTGGGATTGTCAATGCACTGGGGAACTAAAGGAAAATTATATGGTGGGTGATCATTGGAGACTGTTACTTGGAGGAACTTTATAATAATCCAGTGTATTATTTACACTTGAAAGAGATGCTCTGACTTCACAGATAAATGCCTTTGGATGATTTTGGCCAACGGTTGATTGTTTACTTCGACTTGAGCAGAGAAAGTTTAAGGCATAATTTCTGTCCCGTTTAAGAAACAAAAGATCGAATTGACTCTTAGCCTCTTTGATAGTATCTCTCGATGCGGTGTGAGATGACCGCAAAACGAGCAGCGGCGCGCACGGGCCAGGCCCGCAGGTGCCGGCTGAACACGCGCGGGGCGGACCTCGCGGGGACCGGCTGCTCGCCGCCTCCTGGACCAGCTCGGCGGCGGCGGCGGCGGCGGCGCGGGCCGCGCAGAGCCCTGGTCCTTTCCTCTCCGCCGGCCCCGCCGCCTGGCCGCAGACAAAGGTGGATGAAGTTCTTTTCAAGTTTCAAAGGCAGTTGCGCAGCAGCTTTGCAGAAACAATAACTCTTTTATTGGGAACAAATGTTGACATTTGACGGGCCCGGGAGGCAGCGGCGGCCGGACCAGCGCCCCGCTTGCTCTCGGCCCGGTCCCCGGGGCCCACCTGAGATTAAAGCGCGAATTCCGATAAGTCGGCTCTAACGCGCCCCGGGCGGCGCAGGGCAGAGGCCGGCGGGCGGGGCCGCACGCTCCGTCCTGCGGCCCCGCGGCCCCGCGCTCCCAGCCGCCCGCCTCCCTCTCCCCGGCCTCCGCTAACATCTGTGAAAGTCTCCGTGGGCCGGGACGTAATGTTTGATTAGCTGAATTTTAAAGCAGAAGAGAGAAATCAGACACAGTAACCCTCTTCCCTGAGAAGAGCCTCTCTGTTTCTCCCTCATCTTTCCTAAAGACCTGCAACGGAGGAACCATAAAACGCATTCTACATTTCCTTTAAAAAGATGCCTCTAAACACTTGCGGGTTTTCTGTGCTTAGCATACATTAAAAAAAAAAAAAATCAAGTTTTCCCGAAAGAAATTCAGGTCAGGTGGCAGGGTGGGTAAGTTATGGAAATCATTGATAATTTGTTGGGCATACAAACATCAAAGAGGGTTCGTTAGTCTGGGCTAATCTCCTGAGCTGCTCGGAGTTTGCACCAATTGAAAGGTGCAGATTGTCCCCGAGAAGGAGGTGTGTGTGTGTGTGTGTGTGTGTGTGTGTGTGTGTGTGTGCGTGCGTGTGCGCGCGCCTGCACGCCCGTGTGTGCAGCGAAGGGATCATGTATCCAGGTAAAACAATCTTCTGTTCCGAAGGGAGGCAGTTTTCAGGCAGGCTTCAGTTTCTGAACACACGCAGGGAGATCGGTTTTTACTTGGTGCCCTCGCCTCCCTGCTTCTTTAAGAGCGCGAGTGCTGTCTCCAGCATCGCCATCAGGCAGCACGGTCTCTCAGTGCCTGTTTGTTAAATATTGTTAACTTCCATACTTTTCACCCAAGCCTTCAAATTAGAATATCACATAGGAAATATTGCTGTCACGGAGGTTGGATTCTCTGCTGATTTAGGAAATATGGCTAATGTTAATAAAAGCAAAACCGCTTAACATCTTCAGACTGCAATGTCAAATGCTATCTGGAGGGAAAATCATTATCCTCACGGTTAATTCCACAAAGGTTCCATCTGAAACAAAAACAGGCAAAGGAGCTCCTGGCTCTCTTTTATGTGCACAGACTGGAATCTGTTTTCCTCCAGACGGCTGCCACAGAGCAACCAGGCTCCCCACGTGAAAAATCTTCCCTGTCGCCGAGAGATAGCTCCACTCCAAACAGGCCCAGATCTCCTACTAGGGGAGGCAGGAAGGAGGGAAAAATAGTTCTCTACCCGCAAAGATTTGCTTTCTGCTAACCTCTGATCGCATATCTACTCCAAGCCAACAGAACGCCTGAAAACGAACAGAAAACCGAAGCCTTGGTGTGTGCCTTCCTGGGCAGTCAGACCCCATAAAAGGCAGGGCTCTGTGACCAGTTCACAGCCCCCTAAGCTTTGCCTCAAGTAGCTAAGATTACTTTCAAATACCCTTTCTAACAAGACCCCAGCAAGAGGCCACTAATTTCCACGGCACAAAAAGCCACTGGAGAGAGATCCGTTTGTCAATATCAACTGGTCCGGCAATTTCCCATCCTCAGACACATCGGCCTATCAGAGCCGGCAGATGTTTAGACAAGATTTTATAAATTGTTCAATATCAGCCCATAATGAACCCCAACTGACCATTCCAAAGCAGCTAAACGCATCCGGGCCGACCCCTGCTGGGATCCAATAATGCTCTCAGGCTGCAACATTATTAATCATGGAATAAAATAGATGAACCTCTTGAAAAATAAGTGTATGATTGATTAAAGGGCAATCTAAGAAGCTATTATTCTTGTTTTATAACCGTAAGTTATATTCACTCGATTTATCTTTGGAGAGGAAATAAATGATTGTTCATTTCTTTTCTGAAATTATACTATATGGGCATCCATATAATTTTGCTGAAAATTAAAGTGACGGTTTTGCTGCTTTTATGATACTAATCAAAGGGGAATATGTTCCTTGACTACAAATTGTAGACTTGTCCTAGAATTAGGTAGTGAGTCACACAATAACGAGGCAATAGTCTAGGGTTCTTTAAACTTTTCTTTCCCCCCAGGGTAAGGCTAAGAGCCACTGAAAGGAAAATAAATCTCTCCTCCCCAGATTTTCGCCTTGTGTTTAACGTGAGTTATAGGGAAAGAGGAGTTAAGAAGTCGTTCATTAAGTCTGAATAATCTACGCCAATTTGGGCAATTCAAATAAACAATAAACAATTATTTCACTCAATAGTTTATGGTGGGGGCATCATTTATACCCCATATTATCCACATTATCCACTCACAATACTCTAGTTACTGAGGAGGCTCAGTAAGCCCAGAAATAAATGTCCAATGGATCCTAATACATGGAGTATCAGATCATTTTATTTTGCCAAGTTTTTTAAATGTACACTAACAAGCCATTTGCATATTCAGAACACAAAATCCAGATTTTCTTACAATGCATGTGTATATAAATAATGTAAAACCATGCATATCTCCCTACTGTGACATACTGCTCTTGCCTCTGCCTTCTTGCAGGAGCAGAAGGGAGGGATTATGTTACACATTTTCATTAAAAAGCCTGAGGTCAGATCACCTGGGGGGAGGGGCTGCTATCCCCAGGGCTCCCTACCCAAAGACTCTTCCAGGACAAATGAGCCCCAAACACCACACTGCTGTAGACTAGTTTGTTTTTATTTACAATTTAAGATATAAATTAGTAAAGAATTCTTGTTAAACAACCAACAAAGATTGTATAACCAGCAATGTTCAAATAAAAACCAGGCAGAATTTATTTACAAAAGGTTTAGATTCCATTGCAATACAACTTGCATAAATTACTAGAAGCTTTATATCATTATAAAAATAAATATCAAATTTGCTTCCACTTCTTAAGTACTCAAGTTCTATAATCACGTTTTCTTTCTACTGTGTACATCTTTTACAAATAAATTTTACAGTAAATCCTATCACACCTATAGAATATATACCGTGGCAATGAAGTGATCAATTCAAGATATCCTGAGAAAAAAGATTGTTTTCAAAAGTCACACATACATTGGGGAAGCTATACTATGCCAACAAATTCACGTATGTCCAACAAAAGTCTGTTCCGATAGCGTCCGTGGGTTGGCAGTGCCCTGTGGACCCTTCCTTTTTACAGTGGCACGAGATGCGGTCCGGATTTAGAGGTCATTATATCTATATATCTGTACATTTATGAGCTTGGGAGGAGAGAATGGCCTGCTGACTTTTTTTTTTTCCAAAGCAATTGTGACACCTACCTGTGGACCAAGGAAAAAACCAAGTCATCCCCCAAATCCTTCAGCCCCCACCAGTACCAGTCACCACATTCTAAACAGGGTCCATCTCAAAAGGCTTCGCTTCTTGCCCACCTTCAAGATCTGTGATGAGTAATTCTGCCTACTTGTAAAGTAGTTTTCTTTTTGAGATACTACCGTCAGCCAGGCAAACTGCTGATCCTGTCTAGTCCATCTGGACACGGGGACAGGCCTGATAAAAGACTCTCCAGTCTGGCTGCAAATGTCATCTAAAAAGGGGTCTGATACCCCCAGTTTCAGGAGCACTAGCTCATGAAAGCAAGTGCTTTTTAGTGTCTATCGTAGTTTCTTAAGGTTCCAAACTGCATACAAATACCCAGATTTTAAGAGTCGGTTTTTCCAAAGAGAAAAGAGCAGCAGTCGTGCGATAAACACATCCCAGTTGAAGGAGTGATTTTTTTTTTTTTAAAGCAGAATCTGAGCCAAAAAAAAGAGAGGAGCTCTCAAAAAGAGCATAATCCTCTCCCACTCAAAGAAAAGAAAAAAGAGAGAGAGAAGTAAGGCTCTGTCCTCAGACCCCATGACAAGAAGCAAGAAACACACATTCAGCGAATTTGCTGGGCAATTGGTGCCGGAAGGTTCCGCATGGGGTGTGGGGAGGGGGGACCCCAGGGAGCCCACTTACTTGCATTGCTGTCTGGCCCTTCTATAGGTAGGGCTGGACGCCCCCACCAACCACGGTGCAGCCCTCGCTGGCATCTGTCAGGGGAGGGGGCAGTTAGTCAGGACCCGACCCCAGAGCCATCTGCCTCCCGACAGCCTCGCGGCCACCAGCCTCGAGCCGCCCAACCACGCCGTGCCCTTCCCCCTGAATCCCCAAGCGGTCTGGGGGACCCGGCTGCCCCCGCCACCACCCGCCCCCTGAGACACTCGCCCGTCACATTTCCGCATTTTCTGCCCCCTTGACCTCCTTTTATAGGTCTGATCGGCTCAAGCCTCCATTAGGAGCAACAGAGGCGAGGCAAAGAAAGGGAGGGAGAAAACGGACTCTCGTTTTCTGTTCTGAAGATTTAAAAACCGGAGGCCCCAGGGAGAAAGCAGAAGGCTTTATCTCCTTGCAGCCGAAGGCAGAAAAGGAGATTGAGCTGAGACTCGGAACCGTCAGAAAGCGCCGAGACTGACGCTCAGCACGCCGGAGGGAAGCTACCTTTGGCGTCGATTTGTATTTGCCAAACCGAAAACAGTCAGGACGATGCCAACAAAAGGAATAAAAAATCAAGCGAAAAATCAGTAATAAGGGGGTCAGTCCTGGCTCCGTCTCGAGGCAGGATCGTCTGGCCCCCACTCCGTTTCTGTCTTCACCAGCTCCCCCTTCATTTCTAACTTGGGAGTGCAAAGCCATCCGTTCCCCGTTCCCGGTTCAGGGACAGGGCTTTCCCGGCCAGACCTACAGGTGCCCGGTTCCCTTTCCCGGCTCCTAGGGGTGCTCGCCCGCCGGGACCCTCCGCCCCCTCCGCCCCCGGGGCCCCGCGGGCCGCCTACCTTTCTTCGGCTCGTAGCCGCCGCCCGGGGGCCGGTAGTGGGGCTCCGGGAGTGGGTGCGCGCCCGCCTTGCCCGCGTCGCTGGCGGCCTTTGGCGCGGCGTGCAGCGCTTCTGCGGGGGCCGCAGCCGCCGAGTTGTACCGAAGCAGCCCCTGGCCCTGCAGCGCCGCGTTCAAGTTCCCGTAGTTTGTGTAGCTGCCGTAGAAGGGCGAAGTGTAGTAGAGGTGACGGCCGAGCAGCGGCGACGCGGGGTAGGGCGAGCCGCCCGGCGGCGCCCCGCTCGAGGCAGGCGCGGCGGCCGCCGGCAGCCCGGGCGGCGCGCAGCCCGGGCCCAGGCTCGGCTGCTTGAGGTCCGACGTGGCGATCTCGGCCAGAGACCACAGCTTGGGCTTGCTGGCGGCCGGCGGCGCGCCTGGCGACGTCCGGCTGCCCAGCGGCGTCTTGCCGCCCCCGCCCCCGCGGGGCGCGGCCTCGGGCGGGGGGCTCAGCAGCGGCGGCGCCTCCACGCCGGTGAGCGGCGACGAGGTCACGGGCTTGGGCGGCGCCAGGTCCCGCTCGCCGTCCTCGTCGTCGTCGTCGTCGTCGTCGTCGTCGTCCAGGTCGTCGTACTTCTTGCACTCCGAGCCCGACTCGCACAGGGGGTCCCCGGCGCGGCAGGGCAGCTTCTCTCCGTCCGACTCGGCAGAGCAGGAGTGGTCGGTGAGCGAGTCCACGTGCAGGCTGATCCCTGCAGAGGCGCGGGGTGGGGGGCACGGTCTGTGGCACCCCGGGCCCCGCTGCCCACCGCTCCCCGCCCCCGCCATCCCTCACCCCGACCCCACCCGAGCCGCGTGCTCCAGGCAGCCTGACCTCCCTGCTCGTACGGGGCCCCAGAGGCGCCAGGCAGCGGAGCCTGGAGTGCTGTGCGGGTGGGCGGCCTCCTCTCCGGCCTCAGCTCGGCGCCCCGCCTGGGAAGAAGGAGGCTCCGCGCCCCTGCGCTGCCTCGGCCGCGCTCACCTTCGTCCTCCGCCGACGTCTCGGTGCCCTCGTGCGCCTTGTCCGCACTCTCCTCCTTGCCCCTCGCCGCGTCGCCCTCGTCCTCGTCCTCGTCCTCACTTTTGTTCCTGGGGGCCCACGTCATCTTGTTCTCCTTCTTGAGGCGCCGGCGCGCGTTGGCGAACCAGGTGGAGACCTGCGTGAGGGTCATCTTGGTGATGATGGCCAGCATGATCTTCTCGCCCTTGGTGGGGTAGGGGTTCTTGCGGTGCTCGTTGAGCCAGGCCTTGAGCGTGGCCGTGGCGTCCCGCGTGGCGTTCTTGCGGTAGGCCGGGTCGTTGAGCTGGTACGGGTAGGCCGCGCTGCCGTAAGGGTGGTAGCTGATGGCGCCCGTCATCCCGGTCGTGTGTGCGTCGTAGGGCGCGCCCTGCAACCGACAAGAGCCCGGTGAGCGGTCGTCCGAGGGCCCGACAGGCATCAGCGCCCCGGCGACCCCTCCACCCGCCCACGGCCGCCTTTCCCACGGTGCCTCCCCGCGCTGGGACTGCGCCTTCCTGCAGCAACAGATCCGGAGGACGCAAAGGGTCGTTTAACGCCAGCTGTAGATCTCGGAAAGCGCTGCGGGTTTATTCCCAAACTTCCCAACGATTTCATTTTCCTAAAAATGGCACATCTGGCCCCGAATGCCCCTGAGCCGCCGGTACGTGCGTGCACAAACAGGCCCGCACACACGGGCCCGCAGGTAGCGTCTTGATATCTAAATTTCTCCTGGTGTGAAGAGTCGCCGCCTCCTTCTAGTCCCCTTCCCCTCCCTTTAATGGTAAAAAAAACACCCCAGAGCCCCCGCTCCGCTATTCACCACTCTAAAGCTCGGCAAATCCAATTTGCAACTCGAAGCCAGTCACCGTTTCGAATTCTTCAAATACGCGGCAATTAGCATTTTAATTCAGCCCTTAACGTTTAAATTCGAGACTTCTACAGCCAGCGCCGAGGCCCCGGCTACCCCGTCTCTGCTCTGGAATTCCGCCGAGGGCGGGAGGTGGCCACCAGCCCCCCCACCCCCACACCGCGTCCGGGCCTCCAGCGTCTAAAACACGCTTTGCCAGCCCCCGGGCCTGGCCGGGCCGCGGAGCCGGAGGAGCGCGGGCCGGCCCGGGGGCTCGCGACGCAGGGGCTGCTCTCGGCGCCCGGGGACCGAGGCGGCACTTAGCCGGCCGAACGCTGGCCGACATGTTTTTCTAAAGCACGGGCCTGTGGGGCAGATGGAGGCGAAGATCTGAGCGGCCCGGCCGGGCCCCGGAGCCGCGGCCGAGGCTCCGCTGATTTCCCCAGCCCCGTGATCACAAGCCCCGCGAGAAAGTGCCCAGCGCCTGGCGATCGCCCCGGAGGCCCAGGGGCGCCGACCCTTGCTGCCCGCGCCGGAAGAAGCGAGCCCCGGCCCGCTCAAGACTCCTCGCCCAGCGTCGGCGCCTGAAAGAGGGCCACCCAGGCCAGATCCCGTCCCGACCCCAGTGGGGTCGCACTTTTCGGGCTCGCGGGGAGATGACCTCGGCAGCCGAGGGGAAGGGCGCGCGGAGCCCCGCGCTCCGGCCGTCGCCGGCCGACCGCCCCGCCTCTCGTCCGCGCCGGCCGCGCCACGGCCCCAACTCCGCGACTTCGGAGCCGCCCCCCACACTACGTTCCCCGCGACCCTCGGCTCGCCGATCACAGACCAGGGTCTCTGCGCCCGGCATCTCGCGGCCCCGCCCGCCAGCCCGCGCTCGGTTACCATGTAGGACGGGAAGCCGGCGGCGGCGGCGGCGGCGTCGGCGGAGTACTGCAGCGGGCTGCCGAAGCCGGTGGCCGCTTGCGCGGTGAAGGCCGCGGAGCCGGGGTAGGGGCTGAACGCCGAGCCCGACGCCGACCGCGCCAGCTCCTCGCTGCGCGGCGCCGCCAGCGCGGACGCGCCGTACGCCGGACACGAATAGAGCGCCAGCGAGCCGGGCGCCTGGTACAGGTAGCCCTGCGGGTAGGACATGGTGGGCGCGGGGCGCGGGGGCCCGCGTCACGCCGAGCAGCGGGCAGGGCGCGCGGCGCCCTCCATCCACGCCCGGCCGGGGCGCGAGGCGGCGGGGCGCGGGGACCGCCAGCCGAGGCAGGCCGGCCCGCGCACTAGCCCGGGCGGCCCCGCGGGCCAGGGGAGTGGCGGGGCGGCGGCGGCGGCGTTGGCGGCGGCGGCAGCTCGGAGCCGGTGGGCGCAGCCGCGCGCCAGGCCGGCGGTCGGGGTTTGGGGGAGTCTGGAGTCGGGAGTGAGGAGTTGAGGAAGGAGCGCTCGAGTTTCCGAGGGACATTGGAACGCGGAGCTGTCCGTCACGGGCTCATCTGCATATTCGGGCGCCCGCCCCCTCCCCTGCTCCGCCCGCGCCGCCCGCTCCCGCCGCCGGGCCGCGGCCGCGGAGGGGCGGGGACGCCGGGGGAGGGGCGGGCGCAGGGGCGGCGGGAGCGCGGGGCAGGACGCGCAGGCTTTTGTGGCTCAGCCGCCTCTCGCGCAGCCCCAGCCCCCGGCCCGCAGCCCGGCCGCACCCGGCAGTGCGCGCTCCCCCTGCCCACTCGCGCGGACTCCGGGCGCCCGCCCCCGCGCCCCCCACCTTCCCGGCCGCCCCCCTCGCCCCCGCCCGCCGCTCTGCCCCCGCCCCCGGCCCCGCCCCCAGCTCGGCCCGCAAGGACCCGCGCAGAGGCCGCCCGCTGCCACTTGGGGTGGGGGGGGATGGGCGGCCCGGGCCCCCCTCACCGGCCGCGCACTGCGCGCCGCACCCTCGTGCCCGGGTCGGAGCTACGGGTGATGCGGCGGGGGTGAGGCGCCGTGGCCCGGGTCCTCCGGCGGGCGGCGTGAGCGGCTCTCACGCCCACCTCACCCGGTCCGTTCTTGCTTGCCGCACGGGCTGAGCCTCCGCGCGGGACCTCGCGGCTGGCCGCCGGCCCCGCGCCGCCCGGCGTGCCCTGCGGGACCCGGATCCCGGGCGCTTCCGTCGCGAGCCGCCAGGAGGGCCCTGAGGTGAGCTGTCTGCCCCGGGGTCCGCAGTGGCCCGCGGGCCTGGGGGTCAGGACTCTGCTCGCGGATGCGGCGTAGCCCGCGCCTCCAGTGCTTCTCCAGGACGCCGCCGCCTCCCCCAAAGGGTTTTTTGATTGTTTTAATAAGTTGACGCCTCTTTCGGATTTGTGTTGTAAAGCACTCGGGGGAAACGATCGTCACCGGACAGACCGCCTCTGGCAGGCCGTGGAGCCTCGCTGTCACTCGGGAAGGGACGAGACAGTCACAGGCCGGGGGCGCGGGCGGTGCACGCGGCTGCCCAGGTAGCGCAGGTAACAGGGGACTCGGGGGCCGCCTCGCGGGGCCCAGCCGGCGAGGCGCTCGGCAGGAGGCTCTGGGACCCAGTCCTGCAGACACCCTTCTTCACGGGCCTCCTCCACCGTCCCCCACCGGGCCGTGGAGAAGGGTGTCTGGCGTTTGGTTTGGGGGAAGGGGTGCAGATGGGGCCACCGGTGGGCGCTCAGGAAGTGGGCGCACGGGGAGGGGGGCGGCGGGTGTGCGAGGCCCCGGCGTGGTGGTCAACACAACAGGTGCCTCTTCCTGCGGGGAGGGTGGGGAACGTGGTAGGCCGGAGCTCCAGGCCTCAGCCTCTCCTCCCCCCCCCCCCCCGCAACCTCCCCCACCCTCTACCCACCTCCCCCACCCCCTACCCACCTCCCCCTCACTCCCTACCCACCTCCTACCCACCCCTCTACCCCATACCCTACTCTACCCGCCACCCCGCTACCCCACCGCCTACCCATCGCCCTGGCCCACTTCCCAGCCCGGTTGGCTGGGCAGATCGCAGAGGGACCAGGGTGATCCCATTCGGGTCTCGGTCTCCCGGGTACCCCGGGCGCCACGCGGCCTCTTGCGGGGCGCGGCTGCAGCGCGAGCACCGGGAGGCTCCAGCCTCGGGCAGGGCTTGACCTCTGACCGCTTGCGGAACCTTCGAGGCTGTGTTTGTTCCCCCAGATCCAAGGAGACCGGTTGTAAACTGCAGGATTGGACTTGAGCAGAGCCCACCCGCCTCCACCTGCAGGCGGTGGCCCCCCCGGTAGGTGAGGTCCAGGCGCCTGACCCCAGCTGCCTCCCCACTAGCTCCCAAACCGTTGCGCCCTCGCCTGTCCCCCCAACACCGGCTCTCCTCTCTGAGCCACCGCGCCGCCCACAAACCCCAGGCTGCACCCTTTACACTTGCCTAGCCGCCTCACCCCCAAACACATACTCCCCCACCCCTCACCCCCACCCCAACTTTCACCCCCACCCCACCCCACACACTCTGGTGTGGGGTGGGGTGGGGGTGAAAGGTGAGGGCCCAGCAGGTGAGTTTCAGCAATCCTTTGACCCCAAGCAGGATGCTCTAATTCAGTTCAGGGCAGTTATTTTAAATCAATTATTGTCGCGTTAAAAAGGAAAGGGAAGCGGGGAGAGTCAGAGGCCGCAGCAGCCCCGTGGAGCCTGCTTTTCCCAGGGTCTGCGGCATCTGTGGTCTTCCCGGGAGGGAATTCGGCCAAGAAGAGGCCGAAATGAGACAGACACACCACGGATGACCAACGTTCACGACGCCAGACCAGGTTCCGGGCCTTCGGTTCCCTTCCAATTACATAGTTGAAGTGAAAAAAGGGGGAAAAAAAATCAGGTCTAATTTTTATCTCCGAGAAGGACTGGCCTGAGTATTTCCATTTCTAAAGACCAGTTCCTGCCGTTGTCTCATTAGCATTTGGGGCCGCCTCCTCCCCCTCCCTCGATTCCCCCCCCACACACACACCCCCACCCCCCACCCCCAGGGCTTGATCTCTGCCAGGGGCAGAAAAGAAAACAGCGAATTATTACAAAAACATCCCCAGTTTGGAGCAGGGAGCATAAGCTCCGATACACTCGATTTTGACATCAATTAAGTGTGTAACCAGACATGTGCACGTGGCCTTGGAGGGTCTCACGTCGCCCAGGGTGCTTCTCCAGAAAGGGCTGCCGGCTCTCGCGCTTCCCGCAGCTCAGCGCAGCTGATCCGGAAGACAGTCTCTGCCCTGTGTCTTTTTTTTTCCCCCAGCAATTATACTCCTCCACTGAAATCTAAATTTTCCATACTGCTGCCTGCTACTAATAAAAGCCGTCTACCTTGCACTGTTAAACAGTCGAATCCGTACTACATGCCGTTTTTATTGGTGGTGACTGTAGCAAATTAAAATGCCTACGCAGAGACATTAACATTTACGCTCTGCATTGTTACCGGGATATATAAACTCCGTTTCTCTTTAAAGCACTTTGAATTCTTTTTTAATATACAAAATCACTTTTTCTTCTCTTAAAGTTGGCTCGGTCTTCTTTTCTAAAAACAATCGAAAGAACAGCCTGCAAGTGTGGAGGCGCGATGGCTGGGCTCGCGGCCGCCTGGGAGGGTGGCGTGGAATCGTGCCACTGCACCTCGGGTCACCGCGGGGAGCTCCCGGACCCTACGGCCGCCGCTTTCCTGGAGCAGGAGGTGGATGCTCCGCTCACGGGCGAGGAGCCCGTTCAGGCCTGTGGAGCGCCGGGGTCTGGACGGACACTGGGCCTCTGTCACTTTCGGTTGCCCTCCTCACTGGGATGGAAGAGAAAGGGCGGGCGCGCAGGCCAACCGGGTGCGTGCCCTGAAAGCGATGGATCCGAGCAGTTCGGTTTCGGGGTTTACGGTGGATTCCACCTCCCCCTCCCCCACACACACACACTTTGCTCCAGGTGTGCATTCAAAAAAAAAAAAGGAGGGATCGGTTAACATCGTCACATTTGTTTCTTGTCCCCACAGTGGCCGATGCTTTTGGAACCAGTTGGCGTGGACACGCGTGTTTCCGGGAACCGAGGTTTCCTGGAGGCCGAGCTCTGGGAAACGGCGGCCTGGGGCTCGAGGTCCTCCTAGGAAAGCAGCGGCGGCGCAGACCAAGGCGCCCTCCACTCCTTGCCCGGGGCTCCCGGGAGGCGGGCAGGCCCAGCGGCGACGCGGCCCTAAGTCGTGCGCGCGGGCGGCGAGGGGGCGCTGTGGCCCGCGGATGCCGCCTTGTCCCCGCCGCGGTGGGCCTGGTGCCGTCCCCGTCCACCGAGGGCGCCCCGGCCGGACCTCCCCAACGTCGATTGCATTCGGGGCAAACGGACAGCAACACTGGAGCGTTTGAATAAAGCCTAGCCGAACCGGCTTCTCTCTCTTCCCGCGTTTTGCCCTGTCTTGGGAGTTTGTAAGAATTGGGTGGGCAAAGAGGTACCATCTTGGAACGTGTAGATATGCCGGGGGGGGGGGGGGGTCAATTAAGATTTTAAAAGACACATTGTACGTGGTTCCTCCTGGTGAAGTTCCGTGTCAAGTGGAAGTGGTTTCCATGTATAGGGCACCTGTCCCCTCTGAAGTCGCTCTTCCTGGGGGACTGCGAAGCGAGTGGCGTCAGAAACTGGCAAGAAGAGCCGGGAGCCCGGGTCTGCGTTTTCTTTTTTGGGAAACAGGAGCACTTCGCTGTAAACTGTGCAGAGTTTAAGTCAAATGAAATGAGAATGCCTTCCAAGCGGGGTCGAGCCCGCTCGCGGGTCTCTGGACACTCTGGCCTTTCGAGGCTCTGACAGGGTCTTCTGATGCGGCCACGTATGTCTGCAAAACACCGCGGGAGGCGAGGCCCAGGGGGTCCCCGCCGCTCCAGTCAGGGAACCCGGAGCGCGGACGCGGCCCCTGGGTTTCCACCGGCACGAAGGACTGGGGCCCCGCGGGCAGTGCCGCGGGAGGGGGTCCCTGAACCGGGGCTCCCTCTTCTGCACGTTCTGGGCTCAGCCCGCAACCCGGTTCTAGCACCACGGCCCAGGCCCTGAGGTCGGAGGACTAGAAGTCTGCGGGCCGCTAACGTGTCCCCCCTGGTTTCGTTCAGCGGCCGCACACGTCCCATCCTCTCCGCGAACGCCCCTCCTCCGACCCGCTTCCTGAAGTTTATCCCGCGCCGCGGCCCAGGAATCAGCATCCTTCGCCTCTTCTCCGCGTCCCGTGCTCCCATCGCTCCGGCTCTTCCCTGCCCCCCGCGAACCCCGACCCGCAGACCCCTTTCGGCGAGCCGTGCGCGCGTCCCCGGGCCCAGGTCCCCGCCGGCGTCCGCGTCCCCGGCCGGGAGCGCCGAGCGGCGGTGCGGACGCCGCGGACGGGACGAAGGATCCCAGTGACCCACCCGAGACCCTCTTCCGGAGCCGCCAAGACCCGAGCGCCCTCTTTCAGCGGTCGGCGATCGTTTGGAAGGACACTGTGGGCGAGCGCTCTGCCCTCCGCGTTCACGGCCGCGCGGCCCGGCGCCCCGACCCGCACACACGTGCGCGCGCACAGTCGCGCTGCCCGGGGAGGTCCGCGCGCCGCGGGAGCGGCTCTAGGCAAGTGGAAGCAGATGAGAGGTGTCCGTTTTTCTTTCTCTCTTCTTTTAGATGTTTCTGCGAGACAGCCTTTGGAAGAACTTAGCTCATACACACCCATCCCTCGCCCCACCCCCACCCCCACCCCCACCGACGCCCAGACCGTCCTCAGCTTCTCCATTACTCGCTTTGCTTTCCCCGTTTTCCACACCGGAGCGCAGCTCGGCACGTGCAGGCGGGTGTGAGCGCGCCCAGGGGCTGCAGAGACCCGGAGCGTCGCTCGGATCCGGCCAGAGCGGGTAGGATCCTCGCTCTCAAGAAAACCAGCGGAGGAGAAGGAACTATGTTTCGCCCATTACTTTTATTAGACGAGAGAGGCTATAGAGGGCGTTTTCCCGGGCCACGTTTCATAGCCGCCTGCTAACTCTTCACCCAAAGGGCTCGTCCAGATCGCGATTCCGCCGCCCGTGGTCAGGCGCACACTGACGCAGCTGGGCGGGAGAGCCGCGGGTAAGGAAGGCCTTTTTCTTGTTGGTGTTGTTAATACTGGCAGAAATGCAGAAAGGAAGGTTTGATAAATTTGATTGCATTAAAAGTAAAAAACTTCAGTTGAACAGAAATTGCTGGCACTGACCTGGGGAAAAAGGTTTGCAGGGCCCGTAAATGGCAAAGACTGCCCTGCAGAACCAGGAAGGACGCCCAAGGTCAGCAGGTGAAGCCACCCGCCAGAGAGATGGGCCAAGGAGGCCGGCAGAGTCTCCGCACAGAGGACAGAGGCCCACGTTCGCTCTTGACGGGGACACCGTACCGTGTGTCAGATGCCACGGTGTGACCCCAAACGAGGCCCTGGGTGTGCGGAGACCGGGCACGCTCTCCCTGCCCTGCTAGCCGAAACTGCTACAAAGGAATCCGGGAGACATTTGGCCGCATCTGAAAGAGCAGCAGCTGCCCACCGCTCTGACCCCCAGGTCCCTGCCTCATTGTCCGCCGCTGAGAAAATGCCAGGCTGGGGGCACTGAGCCCTGGCACTGCCCTTGCAGCACTGTCTGCAGAGTGCGGGGCTGGAAGCGTCCTAAATGGCAACCAGAGGAGGCCTGGCGGCAGAGCCCGGCCCGGGGCATGTCCCCCGGAACAGAGTGTTCCCCAGGGATGATGGGAACCACCCCAGGAGCCGGTCCTGGGGGTGTATAATGTCGAGCTGGGGAAAATAATACTTTCAGAAAAGGATACGACAGCTTGCTGCTGCTGCTGAAATTGACAAAAAGAAAACAAACCAGCAATATACCTGCTGTTTACAGGTAGGGGTGGCACTGTGGCTATGGGGCCTCTCCCCTTGGCTGCAGGCCCACTGGGTGCCTGAAGAGAGGCTGGGGGCCCAGCCTGGTAGGCATGCTTTGTTTCTGAAAAATCTATCTGCGGCAAATGTCACCAGAGATTGTTAACTTGGAATGATGGCTACATGGATTCTATCACTCTCTACGTTTCTAGCATGTGAAATATTTAACACTTTGAAAATTAAAACAAGAATGTGTGTTATCCTTTAAAAGAAGTGTCATAGCAGAAGTATAGGGAACTAATTGAGGAGTGCTTTCTTAAAAAAAAATTAGTTTCTCAAAAATGAACATTTTTGTTTCTTTCTTCCTGGCTTCACCTCCCCCCACCCTCGCCCATCCCATCTTTCAGAATGTAAAGAAAGATACAGTCTTAGATTTTCAGTGTTGACCTCTGAACGGACTGCCCCCGGCGTGTCTGTCATTGGGCGTCATCCAGAACGTGGCAGAGAGAGACAGGCTTCCTGGGCAGGACCCTGCCCACAGGACCTCAGGCTCCTTACCTGGGCCCATCAGGTGAACAGCTCACCTGTGGCCACTGGCTCTTCTCGGGAGCTGGCCGCTCTCGTCTCTGGGGAGGGACGCTTTTGCCCTGGAGAAGTCTGCAACTTTTCACCACCCACAGTAAAGGTGCCTTAGAAAATTGAAGTCAAGCTCAGACGGAGGAGGGCTGCGCCCGGAGAGGGGGCAGCTTCCTGGGGAGCCCCGTGTGTCCAAAGGCTTCCCTGTGCCCATGAGGTTGAAGGCCCTTGGGACTGACTGCCGCCCGAAACTGGCTAGCTCTCTGCTGAGGCTCCTGGCCTGCTGGCCCTTCTGCCTGCGGCCACACACCCTTCACATCAGTCCCTGCCGCTTGCAAAGGTCCTCCGCATGGGGCTCCGTCACCCCCTGCTGTGGGGCTCTGTGGAGCGCTGGACACGTAACTGACTGACTGACTGAGTCGGTGAATGGCTTGCTCTTGGTTACTCACTTTTTCTTCTCAAAGGTACCCAGGATACTGAGGACAGAAACAGAAAAATCACGGTTGCGTACGTTTCCCGCCGGCTTTCCTACTAGGCATCCTCTGTGCACCTGAGTATCTTGATCTCGAGTGATCCAGGCAAACCTGATTACACCTTGGGAGCCCTGGCTCTCCAGTATGAAGCATGGTGCGTTGGCATGTTGAATTTCAAGCCCCAATAGGTATGGGCACTGAAAATAGCACTTCATTTTAAAAATTAATTCCTGAGTTAGCAATCGGCCCCAAACCTTGCATTCCTTGAGAAGGGCGAGCGTGCTTTTTTTTTTTTGCATTCTGCGTGATGTGTGCCATTCCCAGCACACAGACGTTCGTGAAAAAGGAAAGTGAACAGAAGCAAACCAGACTGATGATACTGTTAGTGAAAAATTCAGAGTGGGACCAACCCTTTAAAGCTGATTAGATCCTAGCAAGGGTTTTTTAGAAACAGACAAGTTTCTTCTGAAATTTATTTTTAGTGGCAGGAATCTTAGGATGGCTAAAACAATTCTGACAAGAAGAATAAAGTGGGAAGAATCAGTCTACCCAATTCCAAGACATTACATCATTGGAACAAAAGAGAAAATCCCCAAAACAAGCATGTAGACATATTCCTGACTTATTTTGACAGGATGCAAAGCAATTCAATGGAGGAAAGTCAGTCTTTTCAACAGATGGTGCTGGGCCAATTGAACGTCCCTAAGCAAGTGTGTGGGACTTGCCAGGTATCTCAGTGGTAAAGAACCCACCTGTAAATGAAAGAGATGCAAGAGATGGGGGTTTGATCCCTGGGTCAGGAAGATCCCCTGGAGTAGGAAACGGTGGTCCACTCTAGTATTCTCGCCTGGGAAATCCCAGGGACAGAGGAGCCTGATGGGCCACAAAGATTCGGACACAACTGAGCGTGGGGACTCCCACCCAGCTCCCGTACCTTACGTGAAAATTAACTAGACATGGGTCACAGACTTTCGTGTCAAATTATGAAACTTTTAGAAAAACAGAGGATAAAAATTTCCAGATCTATGACAAGGCAAAGAATTTGTAGACTAGACACCAAAAGCAGAATCTATGAATTAAAATTTTATTCTCTGAAAGAATGAAAAGAATGCAGATTGACAGAAAATATTTTCAAATTATGTATCCAACAAAGGGCTAGTATCTAGAATATATAAAGAATCCTCAAAGCCAAATATTAAAACAAAACAATACAAAACTACCCAATTGGAATTTGGTCAAAAGACATTTCACCAGAGAGGATATACAGATGGCAAATATTCTCGTGAAAGGTGTTCAACATCATCAACCATCAACGAGAGGCAAATTAAAAGCACTGTGAAGTATCTGCACCCATCAGGATGGCTAAAATAAGAAACTAAAGTAGCAATAACATCAAAGGTGAGAATGCAAATAAACAAGGCCGTTCATGCATTGCTGGCGGGAATGTAACGTGGTAAACCCACTGTGGGAACCAGCTGGGCAGTTTCTGGTAGACAGTGCGAGTTTGATGCATGACACAGGGGCCCCGTGCCATGGACACCCCACCCTGGAAGGGCGGGGAGGGAGGGAGGTGGGACGGGGGCAGATGATGGAGGGGACACATGTATGCCTGGGACTGACTCACGATGACGCAAAGACCATCACAATACTGCACAGCAATGATCCACCAATTAAAATAAATCAATTAAAAGAAAAAAAGAAGACTGGACTTGAAACGACCACTCAGGCTGGTGATTGCATTCCTGGGCATTGTTCCCAGAGAAACAGAAGCTTGTGTTCACACAAACCCTGTACACGGATGTTCGCAGCACCTTTATTTGTAACAGACAGAAACTGGAGTCAGCCCAGATGTCCTTCAGTGGGTGGAACGAACAAACGCTCAACCGTAGAAGCGAGTTATTGGTCCAAACAGCTCGCATGAAATCTCCAGAGAACTGGGCTGGAGGACAAAAGCTGATGCCAAAGCTTCCTTACTGTGTGATTCTGCCAGGAGGACATTTCTGAAATTACAAAAGTTTAGAAAGGGAGAATGGGTTGATGGCTGTCAGGGACAAGGTGGGGGAGTCAGGGGGGTATGAGAGAAGGGGGCGTGTTTACAAAAAGGAACAGGTGGGCTCCTTAGGGTGATGAGAGGCAACACCTTGATTGTCTGTGTCTTCAGAGACCTTTCAGGCGTTCGAGGTGCAGAAGACATGGGACTCAGAGTGTGGTGCCCACTCTGAGCACAGGCATGCGGGACATGTGACGAGGGGCGGTAAGAGGAGGCATCTCTGCAGGAGCAAAGCCAGGAACACTGCCTTCTGCATCTTTGATTTTATAAGTATTTGATAATTTTTAAGAAGTTATATACCGAGCTGGGGAGGGATAAACTGGAAGTCTGGGATCAACAAATCTAATATATATACATAATAGATAAACAATCAATACCTACTACATAGCACAGGAACAATACTCAGTATCTTAGAATAGCCTATCATGGGAAAGGATCTGAGAAAGTGTATGCACGCTTCCTCCCAGGTGGCCTCAGTGGTAAAGAACCTGCCTGTCAGTGCAGGGGACATAGGGGTGTAGGTTCTATCCCTGGTAGGGAGGATCCCCTGGAGGAGGCATGGCAACCCACTCCAGGATTCTTGCCTGGAGAATCCCATGGGCAGAGGAGCCCGGCAGGCTACAGGCAGGGTTTGCAAAGAATTGGACATGACTGAAGTGACTTAGCGCGTGCACACACACACACACATGTACATATATATACATATAACTGAGTCAGTGTGCTTTACGCCTGAAATCAACACAACATTGTAAATCAACTAGACTTCAACTAAAAAAATATATACAGATATGACAAATTGAGTGAATACTGAAATGAGATGAGAAAAACATGTTTTTATGTTATCTTTTGAAATCCCTGACTTTCATATATTTTTACATTAGTCTGAGAGAAATATACATTATACATCTATGTTCTGAATTATTATAGATAATTAATTATATTTGAGACAAGCACGCATTTTAATTCATATTTAATGTTTCTTTCTATCTTGCTTCATATATTAAAACTTCATTCTTTAAACTCTTTGTTTATTTGATTTGTTGTGAACATACATAAATGCTTCAAAACTATACATATCTGCATCACTACTAACAAATAATAAATCACTGAGTACAGCTTTTGTTTTCCTTTGCAGATCATTTAATGTCTAGAAAATACCACACTTGGGATTCACAAAATAATCTACAAAATTACTTGAAAATAGTGTTTCATCTGTTATTAGTTTAACACAAAGATTTGTTTTTCAGTGCTAAGTTAGTGCTAAGACTTTCCTCCATTCTGGCGGAGCTGCACTTTGGGCTCAGTGGCTGGCGTGGTTACGAGTCAGGGAGCGTGCGCCCTGCAGGCTGGTCCTGTCTCCCACTTCCCCTGCCCTCCAGCGGGCCCTCTGCACCCTCATTAGCGTCTACAAGTCTTCGCAGCATTTCTTTTTGCAAACGTGAGCAAATACATGCGCACGTTCGCGGCCATTAGTCAATAAATCCTCTCCCTTTCTTTCTCAGGGTACATGCATCCTTGCAAAACTTGCTATGTTTTCCTAACAGTAACTCAAGGAGATTACCACGGATTCCTTTCTGGAGATTTCCCCCCAATATACCTGATTTTCTGCAAAATCCCTGAATAGTATCCCCTTCAGGGGTGCGTCATAGTCACTCCACCAGACCCCTGGTGAAGGACTCTGGCGCTGTGGTTGGCAGCTCTCTTCCAGGCTGTTTCTTACTGGAAGAGACGCCGCTTCAACCTGGCACTCAGACCTGGGACGTCTGGTCACAGGGTGCGGTTTTTCCTGGAACTGGCAGACCTCTGTTCTGTTTTGTACTCAGATACCAGCCTGAGTAACTGCTCGTTTCTCCTCACCCCGACCGTGTAGACTGTTCAGAGAAACTCGGTGTGTTGTCTAGTCTGATGTGTGACACGTGAGCCATAAAGCCTCCTTTCCATGGCACTGACCTCTCGGCGTTGGAGCTCAGTCACCTCCTGGAGGTAAAACCCCGCACGTTCGTTTCAGAACGAAGTGGCCATTTCATTGTGGCTGAAGGTGAACTTTCCAAATGACTAGTGATGCTGATCACCTGCTCCTGTGCTCTAGGCCGTCCATGTGCCTTCTTTTCTGAAGTGGCTATACACTTCTTGTGGTCATTTTTTAAAATGCGTTTTCTTCTAATTATTGCGTTATAAGGGTTCTTTATACATTCTGGCCACAAGTCCTATCTCGGATATATGCTTTGCAGACACTTTCTCCCAATCTGTACCTTGCGTTTTCAATTTCTTTTTACTCTATTAATGGAGTTTTTCAACAAGCAAAACTTCCCATTTTTATAAAATTCAGTTTTCAAAAATCCTTCCTTTGATGTGTGTATGTGTGTTCTTTTAAGGTAATATTTGCCTGATCCGAGGTCATGGAGATTTTCTCCTATGTGATTTCTGCAGTTTCTGTGATTGTAGCTCTTACCTTTACCTGTTACGATTCATTTTGGAATCATTTTGTGTGTAATGTGTGGTAAGAGTCAACATTATTTTTTCCCCATCTAGTATGTAGTTGTTTCATGCCAGTTATTGGAGATCATATTTTATCCAGTGAATTATCTTGGCACTTTTGCAGAAAAAAAAAAAAAAAAAACAATTGCCCATTTGAGTGTGGGTGTATTTCTGGCTTCTTAACAATGTCCCTTTCAGATCTGTCTGTCCTTAGCTCAATACCATATTGTTTTGTTTTTTATCTCTTTACAGAAAATCTTAAATTATGTAGTATGTCTTTTAACTTTATTTTTCTTTCATAAAATTGTTTTGGAAATTCGAAGTCCTTTGTATTTCCATGTAAATTTTGAATTAGTCCTTCAATGTCTACAATTCAATTTCTACAAATTCTACAATTAGATTGGAACTTAATTGATAATATATATCAATTTGTGGGAAACTGGTCTTTTAAAAAATATTGACTTATTCAATCCATAAAGATAGTATACCTTTCCTTTTATTTAGGTTTTTGAAAAATGAATTTGTTTTGACGGGAGAGTAATTACAGTACTGTGATGGTCTTGCCATAGATCAGCATGCTTTGGCCACAGGTACACATGTGTCCCCCTTCCTGAACGCTGCCACCCCTCTGCGTTGTCCCAGGGCCCCGGCTCTGGGTGCCCTGCTTCGTGCGTGGAACTTGCACTCGTCATCTGTTTTACATATGGTAATGTACATGTTTCAGTGCTGTTCTCTCAAATCATCCCACCCTGCCTTCTCCCACTGAGTCCAAAAATTTTTCTCAGGAATCTTTCATATTTTTAGTGTAGACATTTTGGACAAGATTTACTGAAGTTATTACTAAGCATTTTATTTACTTATTTAAGCCATTGGGAATGCCTTTCTG
Organism: Budorcas taxicolor; assembly: GCF_023091745.1. Lineage (NCBI taxonomy): Eukaryota > Metazoa > Chordata > Mammalia > Artiodactyla > Bovidae > Budorcas > Budorcas taxicolor. The sequence goes on along the minus strand of NC_068929.1, from coordinate 72,974,508 downwards.
TGACATATTTTGACGTTGCTTATTTAGAAATAGAAGTTATTTTTGTATATTGACCACGTGTTTTTCGATCTTGTTTACTTCAGTGATTTGTTATAGTGGTTTCTGTAAATTCTGAAAATTTCCCGCATAAGCAATTATGTCTTTTGTGGATAAAGTTTTATTTCGACCTTTCCAGCTTGTTTGCTGTCTCAGTCATTGTCTTTCTTGCACCAGCCAGCGCCTCTGGGATTATGCAGCAGAAGTGTGATGGAGGCATCCTTGTTTTGCCGTGACCCTAGTTAGAAAGGTCAGCCTTTCCTCACTAAGCATGATGCTACTGTAAGTTCTGGATACGTCCTTAAGTTAGGAGTTTCCCTCTTTTTCTAAGTTGCCCAGAGTTTTCAAACATGGAGGGGAGCTGCATTTTCTTTGAAATTGTTTTTCTGTATCTACTGATTAAATCTATCTTAAAAACGTATTCCACTGAGGTGATGCTCTACAGTAATCAGCTTTCAAATGTCAAACCAGCCTTGCCTTGTGCCACGTGCTTAGTCGCTCAGTGGTGTCCGACTCTTTGCAACCCATGGACTGTAACCCACCAGGCTCCTCTGTCCGTGAAGATTCTCCAGGAAGGAATACTGGAGTGGGTTGCCATGCCCTCCTCCAGGGGATCTTCCTGACCCAGGGATTGAACCCAGGTCTCCCGCATTGCAGGTGGATTCTTTACTGCCTGAACCACCAGGGAGGCCCAACCTTGCCTTTTGGTCACGGTTAGTTGTTGTTCAGCTGCTAAGTTGTCTCCGACGCCTTGTGACCCCCTGAACTGCAGCACACTGGGCTGCCCTGTCCTTCACTGTCTCCCGGAGTTTGCTCACTCATGTCTGTTGAGCCGGTGATACCATCCAGCCATCCCATCCTGTCACCACCTCCTGTCGCTCCTCTTGGTTGTGGTCACATGATCATTTTCCAGGCCTCCATGTCTCGTGACACACGGGAGAAGGAAATGCGACCCAAGCAGCCTCGTGGGCACCCTGATCTTGGATTGCTGACCTCCAGAACGGTGTGGAAACAAATTCCTGTTCTTTGCTCTGCTCAGTCAGGCTACTTCATTAGGGCAGCCGGAGGAGATGATACAAACACCTTCAAAGTAATAGCCACTGGGCCCGCCTCTATGAATGCCACTATGAGTAAGAAAAAGTGGTCTGGTTGCACGGGGTTTACCCTCAACTGAGGGTGAGGATGCAAGTGTGAAAGTGAAAGTCTCTCGGTCGTGTCCGACTCTTTGCGACCCCATGGACTATACAATGCATGGGGTTCTCCAGGCCAGAACACTGGAGCGTGTAGCCTTTCCCTTCTCCAGGGGATCTTCCCAAGCCAGGGATGGAACCCAGGTCTCCCACTTCGCAGGCGGACTCTTCACCAGCTGAGCCGCCAGGGGGAGGATCACATGCCTGCTTCCCCCCGGCACACACCGGCTCCGCCTGCGCTTCCCGACTGCGACTGCTGCCTTCCACCCCGATCTGCACCCTGACCCCAACGTCAAGCTAAGGTAGCAGGTGGTTTGTCATACTTCCCAGCTGATTTGTCTTGAGATGGGCTCAAAAACAGAAATCCCAGTGCTCAATGGGCAGATTATTGGCAGGCTCCCTGTGGGTGGGAGGTGGGCAAGCAGCCCCCCACTCCCCAGGCAGCACCGCATGCCAGGGCTAGTGGCGGACACCTAGAGCCACCTGCGGGCTCCCCCACCCCAGCCTGAGCTTCTTGCAGATGGGTGGGAAGGGGCTGTCCCTGAGACCTAATCTCCTCCCTCTGGGGGTTTGCTGCAGTGTTTGCAGGAGAGCAGGCTGAAGCTGGGATGAGTGGGGGCACTGCAGTGCTCCGAGCAGTTACACTGCATTCGCGCAGAAGAACTCCCGCACCGTGGGGCAGAGACTGCAGCACCACCGACTCTTCCTAAACCCATCTGAAGACTTGGAGAGACATGCAGGCCAACCTCCACCAGGTTATGCAATCTATAAATTTACACAGAATAGAGAGGGCTGGGATTTCAACACAGGAGTCCAAACCTCCTGCCAACATCCAAAGTGACTGCGGCCACTTCGTGCAGAATCACGTGCGGGGACCAGCATTCCCAGTGCAGCCCGTGTGCTCCAGGGCACGCTCGCGTGCAGACGCCAATACCCCCTCATCACTGCTGGCCCTTCGGGTGTTCTCATTCTCTCTTAGGTTTGCTGAAGGATACGCTGATCGTCCTGGGCTTTAGACCGGGCTTTCCTTTTCATTTTCTAAAAGCATGACAGCTTCAGGAACCCCTTGTCAGCCCGGTGGTTAGGACCCCTTGCTTCCCCTGCGGGGAGCATGGGCGCATGCCTGGGTCTTGCGAGCTCAAGATCCCGCAAGATCTTGATGGTGTGGCCAAAGACATAATAAAATTAAAGCATCACAGTTTTATCTCCAATGAGCTGCCCCTTCACCTGTATTCAACGGGGCTATTTTTTGTTTATTTCTGGCTTTGTTTTGGTTTGTTTCTTTCATATTCATCCATCTTTCATATTCATCTTTATTTGTTAGTATATCATGATAATCTAAACAAACTAAACATTTTAATGTTGTCGTGCTCCTTTGGTTTGTATTCAAACAAAATTAGCGATATTTTAGCAATGCAAATTTTACATTAATATGATATGTTACCTTGGCTGGGGCTTCCATGCATTTTATCAGTCTCATAAAAGCTCTTTTCCAAAGAAAGTTATAAAGAAAAAGGTAATTGGCTTTTAGGAATTAGTGTGGTTATTGGTATGCTGGGGCTTCCACAGTGGCTCAAGTGGTAAAGAGTCCGCCAGCAATGCAGGAGCCACAGGAGACACACACTCAGTCCATGGGTTGGGAAGATCCCTGGGGGAAGGGAAGGCTTCCCTGATGGCTCAGGTGGTAAAGAATCCACCTGCAACGCGGTTCGATTCCTGGGTGGGGAAGATCCGCTGGAGAAGGGAAAGGCTACCCATTCCAGTATCACTGGGATTCCCCTGTGGCTCAGCTGGTAGAGAATCCATTAGCATCGCGGGAGACCTGGGTTCAATCCCCGGGTTGGGACGATCCCCTGGAGAAGGGAAAGGCTAACCACTTCCGTATTCTGGCCTGGAGAATCCCATGGACTGTGTAGTCCACGCTCGAAAAGACCTGGACACGACTGAGTGACTTTCACTTTCACTTTCCTGGAGAAGGGAATGGCAGCCCACTCCAGTGTTCTCGCCTGGAGAATCCCACGGACAGAGGACCCTGGCAGGCTACAGTCCATGGGGCTGCAAAGAGTTGAACACAACAGAAGCAACTTAGCACGCACACTGGTAATGCCAAAAGCATTCAAAAACCTGCTACAAATACCACATCTTCAATTCTACACTGCAGCCTAAGCAGCTGAGCAAGGGACAGCAAAGCAGAGGAAATCCCATTTACTCAAGAGGAAATTGAGAAAACCCAGCGCGGTTTCCAGTCAACTATGACGTGAGCACCATTTCTCACCTGAGCTTCCTTTTCCTCTGTTGTTGGAGGAAAATCTATTTCCGGGGCGTGTGTGTCAGGCAGCTGGTCTTCTCGACTGCCTTGGACATCCAGGCATGTGCTGTAAGAGGAGAATGAGGAGGGGATCTCTTCCTGAAGGGCCTCCAGAGGTCTCTGTGGGTGTAGCGACATTCTTGTGCAGGGCGTCTCTGAGTCCTGTGAGCACAGAACTGGGGCTCGTCTCTGTGGTCAGGTCTCAGCGGTCCTCACGTGCAGCAGGTGTGGACTTGGGAAGCTGCAGGTTAGAGGGAGGGCCAGGTACAGGTCTCTGGGGCTGGACTCCAGCCCCGAGAGGTGTCTGCTAAGGAGACTGTCTGAGAGGTTGGCCAGGCGGATCGATGGAATCCGTCCCGTTTTCTGCTATGGGGGAAGGGACCGGCCACAGGGCACGTGATCAGAGGGCCCTCTTGTCAGATGTCAAGCTGATAAGATGATCTTTAAGCATCTTTAACCTGAGAAAAGTGAGAGAGAGCTTCCCTAAGGTGTGGGGAGGTGGGCACAGACTTCCAATCTCACAGGGAGCAGGACGGAATTCAAGGTGTATTTGTTTCCTGTGACTGATGTAGACAATGACTCAAAAGGGGTTCTTCAACAGATGGGAACACCAGACCACCTGACCTGCCTCCTGAGAAATCTGTATGCAGGTCAAGAAGCAACAGTCAGAATCGGACACAGAACAATGGACTGGTTCCAAATTGAGAAATGAGTACATCAAGGGGGTCTATTGCCACACTGCTTATTTAACTTCTATGCAGAGTACATCATGTGAAACGCTGGGTTGGATGAAGTACAAGCTAGAATTAAGATAGCCGGGAGAAATACCAATAACCTCAGATATGCAGATGAAAACACTCTTATGAGATAAAGCAAAGAAGAACTAAAGAGCCTCTTGATAAAAGTGAAAGGAGAGTGAAAAAGCTGGCTTAAAGCTGAACATTCAAAAACTAAGATCACAGCATACTGTCCCATCACTTCATGGCAAATAGATACGGAAACAATGGAAATAGTGAGAGACTTTATTTTGGGGGCTCCAAAATCACTGCAGATGGTGACGGCAGCCATGAAATTAAAAGATGCTTGCTCATTGGAAGAAAAATTATGATCAACCTAGACAGTGTATTAAAAAGCAGAGACATTACTTTGTCAACAAAGGTCTGCCTAGTCAAAGCTATGGTTTTTCTGGTAGTCATATATGGATGTGAGAGTTGGACCACAAAGAAAGCTGAGCGCCAAAGAACTGATGCTTTAAAGTCTGGTATTGGAGAAGACTCTTGAGAGTCCCTTGGACTGTGAGGAGATCTAACCTGTCCCTCCTAAAGGAAATCAGTCCTGAATATTCAGTGGAAGGACTGATGCTGAGGCTGAAACTCCAATCCTTTGGCCACCTGATGCAAAGAACTGACTCACTGGAAAAGTCCCTGATGCTGGGAAAGATTGAAGGCAGGAGGAGAAGGGGCCAACAGAGGATGAGATGGTTGGATGGCATAACTGACTCATGGACATGAGTCATGAGTTTGAGTAAGCTCTGGGAGTTGGTGAAGGACAGGAAAGCCTGGCATGTTGCAGTCCCTGGGGTCGCAAGAGTTGGACTTGACTGAGTGACGGAGCAGATCTGAAACCAGCAGGAGTGGGTTTTCCCACAGCTCCGGAGGTCAGAAGTGTGACGTCCAGCTGCCCAGGGCAGGCTCCCTCCTGAGGCCTCCTTCAGTGTCTGGGGCCAGCTCCCCATCTCCAAGCTCTGCTTCTGTGCTCGGTGGTCTTCCACTCTGCATCCTCTTCTTAGAAGGACACGGTCTTGGACTTAGACCCCCCTAGCCCAGGCGAAGGCTTGCCTTGGTCACGTCTGCAGAGACCCTATATCTAGATAAGGTCACGGTCGCAGGTGCCAAGTGGATCTATATTTCTGGGGGGGGGGAGGGTTGTCTATTCAACCAACTACAATATGTAGAAATGACAGGCTTCCCTGGTGGCTCAGATGGTAAAGAATCTGCCTGCCGATGGAGGAGATGCAAGAGACACGGGTTCCATCCCGGTGGTGGGGAAGATCCCCTGGAGAAGGAAATGGCAACCCACTCCAGTATTCCTGCCTGGAGAACCCCATGGACAGAGGAGCCTGGTGGCTACAGTCCACGGGGTCGCACAGGGTCACACAAGACTTAGCTACCAAACAACATCAGTGCAGACTTTAGAGGAGTTCAGAATCAGTGGGTCCTGAGGGAGAACACTCAGGACCGCTCTGAAAGCAGGGAGAGCGGCTGTCCCCACCCAGACTCGGCTGGCATGGGGGGGGGTGGCATTCAGCGCCCCCCACCCCCGCCCAGAACACCCGCCCTGACTCACTGGGGAGGGGCAGGGGCCGGCGGGCAGCGGGTCTGCACTGCCCTGACTCTTCTCGCGTCTCCACCGGCCCTTCCCTCCAGTTTCGGTTTCCAGGGTCCCCCTTCCGCCCCAAGGCCACCCCGACTGAGCGCTCACCTCCCCGGCTCTGCCCTCGGGCTGGGGAAGGCTCCCTGCCTCTCCCCTCTCGCGTCCCCAGGCCGAGGCCCAGCCGACGGGGCCGCTCTCACTTCTGGAGGCCTGCGGAGGAGACCGCCCAATTCCGGGCCGCTCCAGTTTGGGGGGGGTCCCCTGCCCCCGACTCCCGCGCTGGGGCGCCCCTCGCCCCTTCCGCCACTCCCCAGCCGGCAGCCTCTGCTGCCGCAGGAATGCCCTCCGGTCCCACAGGCTGGGTGCAGGTGGAGAGGCTGCGCAGCGCAACTGGTTCAGCCAGTTTCAGCCCAGACTCCCCACCGCCTGCTGGAAGCCTCGGGGGGCGGGGGCCACGGCCGACTCCAGCCCGCGCCCCGGGAGGCGGGAGGCGAGCCCAGAGTCCGCGGACGGCGGGGCCTCGACGGCAGAACAGGGGAGGCTCGGCAGCGAGAGCAAGGCCTCCCACTCGCCGCCGTGCCCCCAGAGCGGCCCGCGCAGGCCCCCTGCTCGTCCACCCGTGCCTGCGTGCCAAAAGCCAGGGCAGGGCACGGCGACCGCTGTTCCCGAGTGGGCTTCCGCCGGCAGTCAGCCGTCAGCCCCAAGCGTCTCAAGGCTTTATGCTGAGAGACAGTTTTCTAAGAGGAATTCATGTAGCCGCTGTCAACTAGTGCCTTTTATGTGACGGAATATATACGTATCTTGATTGAAAATGTGCATATGTAATAAATATTTGTATATGCATGTATGTTATGCATATCCACTTTCAGCAAATAAAAATCTTTATGAAATTCACAGAAAATTTATTAAAATTGTGTCCTAAATCCCCAAATAAAAGATAGGCAACCATAATATCATACATTAACAAAAAAAATAACCCCCAAACAACCTACTTTGAAATGAAACAACATTAGCAACAGCAACAAGGAAAAAAGCTCAAGCTGTTTGGTGAGTGAATGTGAGAATGTGGAGAAGGGAAACAAAAGATAGATTGGGGCGCAAATGTGCCCTGGTTACACATTTTGGAGGCCATTTGACAGTGTTCCTCAAAATTTAAAATCTTCATAATCTCTGAAATAGGAATTTTATTTCTACAAATTTAAATTGTGGAAATACCCCCCAAATTGTTTAAAAGGGCATTTCTTACTGCAGGTCTGTAACAGCCTTAAATTAAGTAAACCTCTACTGTCAGGGAAATGCAGTAAGTAAGAGTTCATGAATGGAATATTTGGCAAGTCTTAAGATCAGTTGTCCGTACAGTTGATATACACACTGAAATCTTTTGTGAAGATTCATCCCGTATGGTTAAATACCATATGAATAACTTCTGAGGAATGGAATAAAGGAAACCAGGAGGAGCTTGTGTACTTCTTAATTTTCTTCTTGTTTATTTTTACCACAGGTATGTAGCATTTTATAGTTTAAAAAGATAGCTAATAGGTCCTCAATCACATACCTTATGGTTCAGTCCAACAGTAGAATGTTAAGTAGATTCTGAAAAAGGACAAAGCAGTAATATATGAAACAAAATGTGAAGATCGCCTCTATAACTTATTAGATTCCGTGTATGATAAAGCAAGTGTGATCTACACATGTCCTATTAATAAAACCATGGAAAGCTAAATGGTAACGGCACAGTAAGTTGTCTTGAATCCTATGCATTATTTGAATGATTTCAACGATGGACTGTTTCTGGCTGATGCAACAGAACCTGTTTGCCTCTCATCAGCAAGCCCCTGCTTCCTATGCGAGTGGTGTCCACAGGACGCGATTTTGACCTGTCGTGACTGGGAAATGCTATAGCCTAGAACCCTTCGGCACGTAAACCGCCCAGTCCTAGAAATACAGAACCTTGGTGTTTAGCTGAGTCCATGGGCTCCTGGAGTAAAGACCACATTTCCCAGAATGCCGTGCAGCTAGGTCGTGTGGCTGGGTGCTGACTGTAGGTATGAGCAGAAAGGATGCTGCGAAGACCCTTTGCTCAAATAAGGTCTCATGTCCAGGTTCTGGGGTTAGGACGAGGGTGGATTTTGATGCCCACCGTAACACACCCACCTCAGCTCAGTACCTCAATCTCATCTCCCCACTTCGGGGTCAGGGTGTACTGTCTGGAGCTTTCTTCAAGCATTTCTGTGCATGTACGTGCATCTGCAGACATGTCGGGCACAGGCGCGTGCATATGCACGAGCAGGCGTGTAAGGCACGAGTATACACATGACAGGAGCGAGACTTCATTCACTGGTTAGCATGTGCGTGCCAAATCCCTTCTGTCACGTCTGACCCTTTGAGACCCTGTGGACTGTACCTGCCAGGCTCCTCTGTCCATGGGATTCTCCAAGCAAGAATACTGGAGAGTACTGGAGTGGGTTGCCGTTTCCTACTGCAGCGGATCTTCCCCACCCAGGGAGCGAACTCGCCTCTTTTCTATCTCCTACATTGGCGGGTGGGTTCTTTACCACGTAGCACCACCTGGGAAGCCTTTGACCAGAATGTGGCATAAAGGTGGACTCTCAAGTCTGAGTTATAAGCCTTCCGATTCCATCGTGGGTGCGCTTTCTCTTGTTCTGGTGGAGAGCCAGCTCTCTGCGGAGCAGCCTGTGAACAGCCTGCCTGGTAGGGGGCCGTGGCCAGCCTACAGACATGTTTTGGACTTGGAGGAGGGTCCTTGATCCCAGTGGGATCAAGTTAGATTTTCTCCCAGTGAGATGGCTATGGTCTCAGCTATCAGCAGCACCACAGCCTTTCCAGAGATTCTAAGTCACTCAGATTTCTGAACCACAGACTGAAATAATAGGTGTATACTCAATAGATAACGCAGTAGGTCCTATCGAACCTGCTGTGTGTACTCGGCAGTCTTCTTTCATTAAAGAACCTTTAAGAACTTTTCATATCATCAAATTCCTGCAAAATATTCCATTGTTTTAGATTTTCTGCCTGTTCCTGAGAGTATTGTCTATTTATGTCTCCATGATAATTCCCTTACGTCTAGATTTTAAAATGTGTTTCTGTAAAGTTTTAATCATTTATGCTCTTCTTCCACGGTGAATTTTGGTTGTTTGTGTTTTCCCACTTTTTCTTATTCAAACTTATGCAGTTTTCATCTTATTTCTTTTCTAAACATCAATTTTTATATCCATCAAGAGACTGTCTAAGATTTATTTAAAATGTTCTGAATTTCTGTGTGCAGTAATAAATGCCCAATTTTTGTGACAGTTTCATGATTATTCTAAAAGACAGCATATTCTTTCATTGTTCAATTTCAATATTGAAAGGCAAAGTAGATAAAGCCAACTTTTCAGGATTAAACATTTTCTCTGTTTAATCTGTTGTTAATAGTTTCTGAAATTTAAGTTTATGTTTCTTCTGTGAGAATTTTTCCCTTGTCTTTATTTTGTGTCCTTTTAAGGAATACTGTTGGGGACAAACAAGGTTTCTGAATGGCAAGTTCTTAGCGCATTATTCCCTCTGTTATATCGATATCCAGCCTCATCCATTTTGTTGTCTTAGCTCTGAATTCTAATTGGTTCCACATCAATATTGCTCCGGTTGCTTGCATTTTATTAACATCTGATTGGCCTATCTTTATCCTTCCCATTCTTTTCAGCTTCCATGTTTTGATGTGTCTCTTCAGTCGATTTAAAATAGGATTTTTTAAACCCAGTTTGTAAGATCCTGTTTATGGCATGAATGTAGCCCACTCACATTTATTATAAGTACTGATAGGCTTAGCCTTTCTTTTCTGCATATTCTTGTTTGCTTTTTGTTTCTCTAGGTACCGTATTTTCCCTTTCTATCCTTTCCTTGTAAACTTTACTTTGTTGATCACGTTTTCTGAGTTACCCCTGGCCTCTCTCTAATTGTATATTTAAGCATCATTGTCAGAGCGTGATGTTATGTACTCATTGAGGCTACTAAGAATAAAACTGCTGCGAACACTCGTGCGCAAGTTTGATGTAGACTGCTTTCACTTGCCTTGGGTAAATATCCAGGAGTGCAAGCACTATATCGCACAAGCGCCTTGTAATAAGTATGCTTCTGACGTCATAAGACCTCTTGACTGCTCTGCCAAGGAGCATATTGTTTGCGCCAGTAATGATGAGAGTTGTGCTTAGTCTAAATCCACGCCAACGCTTCCGTCTTCCAGCTTTTAAATTCTAACTGTCCCAACGGTTTCGCAGTCCGTGTCTTTCATGTGCTTACTGATCTTTCTTGATCTTTTCTTTATATGTAGCACGTTTAAATATTTGCCCATATTAAAAAGTTTGGCAATTTGTGTTCTTATTATTGAGTTACAAGAGTTCTTTATATATTTCGGATATAAACCCTTGGTCTGACATGTGAATATTTTCCCTAGTTGGTGGCATGCCTGTTTACTTTTTAGAAATCTTTCCAAGAGCAGAGGTTTTTGAGTCTATTCAAGTTCGATTTATCAATTTTTATTTTATGGAATTTACATTTTTTTTCATTCTAAGAAATCTCTGCCTGCTTCAATATCACACATATTTTCTTTTAATTATTTCTTCAAGGAATTTTACAGATTTATGTTTAAGCATATAGTCCATTTTTGTGTTTGGCATCTGTGTTTTTCAAATTGATATACAGTTGTCCAAAGAATAACAAGGAGAGATAAGAAAGTCTTCCTAACTGGACAATGCAAAGAAATAGAGGAAAACAATAGAATGGGAAAGACTAGAGATCTCTTCAAGAAAATCAGAGATACCAGGGGAACAATTCATGTAAAGATGGGCACAATAAAGGACAGGAATTGTATGGACCTAATAGGAGCAGATATATTAAGAAGAGGTGTCAAGAATACACATAAGAACTACACAAAAAAGATCTTCATGACCCAGATAACCACAATGGTGAGATCACTCGCCTGGAGCCAGACCTGCTGACGTGTGAAGTCAAGTGGGCCTCAGGAAGCATCACTGCAGACAAAATGAGAGGAGGTGATGGAGTTCCAGCAGAGCTATTTCAAATCCTAAAAGATGATGCTGTGAAAGTGCTGCACTCAGTATGTCAGCAAATTGGGGAAACTCAGCAGTGGCCACTAAAAAGGTCAGTTTTCGTTCAAATCCCAAAGAAAGGCAGTGCCAAAGAGTGTTCAAACTACCGCACAATAGCACTCATCTCACACGCTAGCAAGGTAATGCTCAAAATCCTTCAAGCTAGTCTTCAATGGTACATGAACCAAGAACTTCCAGATGTTTAAACTGGATTTAGAAAAGGTAGAGTAAGCAGAGATCAGATTGCCAATACCAAGTGGATCATAGAAAAAGCAAGAGAATTTCAGAAAAAAAACACTACTTCTGTTTCATTGACTATGCTAAAGCCTTTGAGTGTGTGGATCACAATAAACTGTGGAAAATTCTTCAAGAGACAGGAATACCAGACCATCTTACCTGCCTCCTGAGAAATAGGTATGCAGTTCAAGAAGCAACAGTTAGAACTGGGCATGGAACGACGAACTGGTCCCAAATTGGAAAAGGAGTACGTCAAGTTTGTATATTGTCACCATGCTTATTTAACTTATATGCAGAGTACATCATGTGAAATGCTGGGCTGGATGAAACACAAGCTGGAATCAAAATAGCCAGAAGAAATATCAATAAGCTCAAATATGCAGATGACACTACCCTTATGGCAGAAATCAAAGAGGAACTAAAGAGCCTCTTGACGAAAATGAAAGAGGAGAGTGAAAAAGCGGCTTAAAACTCAACATTCAGAAAACTAAGATCATGGCATCCAGTCCCATCACTTCATGGCAAGTAGATGGGGAAACAATGGAAACAGTGACAAACTTTATTTTGGGGGGCTCCAAATCACTGCAGATGGTGACTGTAGCCAAGACATTAAAAGATGCAAAGATCAAACAAGTCAATCCTAAAGGAAATCAAGCCTAAATATTCATTGGCAGGGCTGATGCTGAAGCTGAAGCTCCAATACTTTGGCCACCTGATGAGGCTTCCCTGTGCATCACCAACTATTGGAGCTTACTCAAACTCATGTCTATTGAGTCAGTGATGCCATCCAACCATGTCATCCTCTGTCATCCCTTTCTCCTCCAGCCTTCAATCTTTCCAAGCATCAGGGTATTTTCCAGGGAGTCAGTTCTTTGCATCAGGTGGTCAAAGGATTGGAGCTTTTGCTTCAGCATCAGTCCTTCCACTGAATATTCAGGACTGATATCCTTTAGGATGGACAGGTTGGATCTCCTTGCCATCCAAGGGACTCTCAAGAGTCTTCTCCAGCATGACAGTTCAATAACATCAATTCTTTGGTGCTCGGCCTTCTTTTTTGTTCCAACTCTCACATCCATACATGACCACTGGAAAAACCATAGCTTTGACTAGACGGACCTTTGTTGGCAAAGTAATGTCTCTGCTTTTTAATATGCTGTCTAGGTTGGTCATAGCTTTTCTTCCAAGGAGCAAGCATCTTTTAATTTCGTGGCTGCAGTCACCGTCTGCAGTGATTTTGGAGCCCAAAAAATAAAGTCTGACACTGTTTCCCCATCTATTTTCATGGGACCAGATACCATTATCATAGTTTTTTGAATGTTGAATCTTTTTTTAATTTAAATTTATTTATTTTAATTGGAGGCTAGTTACTTTACAATATTGTAATGGTTTTGCCACACATCACATGAATCAGCCACGGGTTTACACATGTTCCCCATCCTGAACCCTGAACCCCCTCCCACCTCCCTCCCCGTACCATCCCTCTGGGTCATCCCAGTGCACTAGCCCTGAGCATACTGTATCCTGCATCGAACCTGGACTGGAGATTCGTTTCATATATGATATTATACATGTCTCAATGCCGTTCTCCCAAATCACCCCCCCTCACCCTCTCCCACAGAGTCCAAAAGACTGTTCTATACATCTGTGCCTCTTTTGCTGTCTCATATACAGGGTTATCATAACCATCTTTCTAAATTCCATATATATGCGTTAGTATACTGTACTGGTGTTTTTCTTTCTGGCTTACTTCACTCTGTATAATAGGCTCCAGTTTCATCCACCTCATTAGAACTGATTCAAATGTATTCTTTTTAATGGCTGAGTAATACTCCGCTGTGTATATGTACCACAGTTCTCTTATCCATTCATCTGCTGATGGACATCTAGATTGCTTCCATGTCCTGGCTATTATAAACAGTGCTGCGATGAACATTGGGGTACACGTGTCTCTTTCAATTCTGGTTTCCTCGGTGTGTATGCCCAGCAGTGGGATTGCTAGGTCATAAGGCAGTTCTATTTGCAGTTTTTTAAGGAATCTCCACACTGTTCTCCATAGTGGCTGTACTAGTTTGCATTCCCACCAACAGTGTAAGAGGGTTCCCTTTTCTCCACACCCTCTCCAGCATTTATTGCTTGTAGACTTTTGGATCACAGCCATTCTGACTGGTGTGAAATGGTACCTCATTGTGGTTTTGATTTGCATTTCTCTGATAATGAGTGATGTTGAGCATCTTTTCATGTGTTTGTTAGCCATCCGTATGTCTTCTTTGGAGAAATGTATATTTAGTTCTTTGGCCCATTTTTTGATTGGGTCATTTATTGTTCTGGAATTGAGCTGCAGGAGTTGCTTGTATGTTTTTGAGATTAGTTGTTTGTCAGTTGCTTCATTTGCTATTATTTTCTCCCATTCTGAAGGCTGTCTTTTCACCTTGCTTATAGTTTCCTTAGTTGTGAAGAAGCTTTTAATTTTAATTAGGCCCCATTTGTTTATTTTTGCTTTTATTTCCAGTGTTCTGGGAGGTGGATCATAGGGGATCCTGCTGTGATTTATGTCGGAGAGCGTTTTGCCTATGTTCTCCTCTAGGAGTTTTACAGTTTCTGGTCTTACGTTTAGATCTTTCATCCATTTTGAGTTTATTTTTGTGTGTGGTGTTAGAAAGTGATCCAGTTTCATTCTTTTACCAGTGGTTGACCAGTGTTCCCAGCACCACTTGTTAAAGAGACTGTCAAGCAACTTTCTCACTCTCCTTTCACTTTCGTCAGGAGGCTCTTTATCTCCTCTTCACTTTCTGCCATAAGGGCAGTGTCATCTGCATATCTGAGGTTATTGATATTTCTCCTGGCAATCTGGATTCCAGCTTGTGTTTCATCTAGCCCAGCATTTCACATGATTTACTCTGCATATAAGTTAATTAAGCAGGGTGACAATATACAGCCTTGACGTACTCCTTTCCCAATTTGGAACCAGTCTGTTGTTCCATGTCCAGTTCTAACTGTTGCTTCCTGACCTGCATACAGATTTCTCACGGGGCAGGTCAGGTAGTCTGGTATTCCCATCTCTCTCAGAATTTCCCACAGTTTATTGTGATCCACAGAGTCAAAGGCTTTGGCATAGTCAATAAAGCAGAAGTTGATGTTTTTCTGGAACTCTCTTGCTTTTCCCATGATCCAATGGATGTTGTCAATTTAATCTCTGGTTCCTCTGCCTTTTCTAAATCCAGCTTGAACATCTGGAAGTTCACGGTTCATGTACTGTTGAAGCCTGGCTTGGGGAATTTTGATCATTTCTTTGCTAGTGTGTGAAATGAGTGCAATTGTGCAGTAGTTTGAACATTCTTTAGCATTGCCTTTCTTTGGGATTTGAATGAAAACTGACCTTTTCCAGTCCTGTGACCATGATGAGTTTTCCAAAGTTGCTGGCATATAGAATACAGCACTTTAACATCATCTTTTAGGATTTGAAATAGCTCAACTGGAATTCCATCACCTCCACTAGCTTTGTTTGTAAAGCTACTTCATAATGCCCACTTGACTTCACATTCCAGGATATCTGGCCCTAGGTGTCTCTAGCAACATCTCGGTTATCTGGTTCATGAAGATCTTTTTTGCACAGTTCTTCTGTGTATTCTTGCCACCTCTTCTTAATATCTTCTGCTTCTGTTAGGTCCATACCATTTCAGTCCTTCATTGTGCCCACCTTTGCATGAAATGCTCCCTTGGTATCTCTAATATTCTTGAAGAGATCTCTAGTCTTTCTCATTTTATTGTTTTCCTCTATTTCTCTGCATTGATCACTGAGGAAGGCTTTCTTTTCTCTCCTTGCTCTTCTTTGGAACTCTGCATTCAGATGGGCACATCATTCCTTTTCTCCTTTGCCTTCAGCTTCTTTTCTTTTCTCAGCTATTTGTAAGGCCTCCTCAGACAGCCATTTTGCCTTTTTGCATTTCTTTTTCTTGGGGATGGTCTTGTTCACTGCCTCCTCTACAATGTCACAAATCTCCACCCATAGTTCTTCAGGCACTCTGTCTATCAGATCTAATCCCTTGAATCTGTTTGTCACTTCCAGTGTATAGTCGTAAGGGATTTGATTTCGGTCATACCTGAATGGCCTAGTGGTTTTCCCTACTTTCTTCGATTTAAGTCTGAATTTGGCAGTAAGGAGTTCATGATCTGAGCTACCATCAGCTCCCAGTCTTTTTTTTTTTTTTTTTTTTTTTCTGACTGTATAGAGCTTCTCCATCTTTGGCTGCAAAGAATATAATCAATCTGATTTCAGTGTTGACCATCTGGTGATGTCCATGTTGTACAGCCTTCTTCTGTGTTGTTGGAAGAAGGTGTTTGCTATAACCAGTGCGTTCTCTTGGCAAAACTTTTTTGGCCTTTGACCTGCTTCATTTTGTACTCCAAGGCCAAATTTGCCTGTTACTCCAGGTATCTCTTGACTTTCTACTTTTGCATTCCAGTCCCCTATAATGAAAAGGGACTTCTAGTTAGTTCTAAAAGGTCTTGTAGGTCTTCATAGAACCATTCAACTTCAGCTTCTTCTGCATTACTGGTTGGGGCATAGACTTGGATGACTGTGATATTGAATGGTTTGCCTTGGAAACGAACAGAGACCATTCTGTCATTTTTGAGGTTACATGCAAGTACTGCATTTCGGACTCTTTTGTTGACCATGATGGCTACTCCATTTCTTCTGAGGGATTCCTGCCCACAGTAGTAGATATAATGGTCATCTGAGTTAAATTCACCCATTCCAGTCCATTTTAGTTCGCTGATTCCTAAAATGTTGATGTTCACTCCTGCCATCTCCTGTTTGACCACTTCCAGTTTGCCTTGATTCACGGGCCTGACATTCCAGGTTCCTATGCAATATTGCTCTTACAGCATCAGTCTTTACTTACATCACCAGTCACGTCCACAGCTGGGCATTGTTTTTGCTTTGACTCAAACTCCGTTCAATGTTCTAGTGCCATTTACTAAGAAGACTCCCCTTTACTCCTTGACTTGCCTTATTATCTTTGTAGAAAAGCGTCTGACCACTGAAACGTGTATCTGTGTCTTGGCTGTTCGTTCTGTTCCGCTGACCCACGTGCCTGTTTCAATACCGGTACCATTGTTGCTGCAGCAGACTTTGTGATCACACTGAGTCCTCCGTGTCTAACCCATCTTAAAACAGCCAGATCCTGTGCATTTTCACAGAAGTATTAGAACCAGCCTGCCACTTTCCACTGATAGGCCACTTAGGATCTTGATTTGGATTGTAATTAATCTATCCCATTAACTGAAAGGCATTTTGTATTGTTCAGTTCAGTTCAGTTCAGTCACTCAGTCATGTCCGACTCTTTGCGACCCCATGAATGGCAGCACACCAGGCCTCCCTGTCCATCGCCATCTCCCGGAGTTCACTCAGACTCACGTCCATCGAGTCCGTGATGCCATCCAGCCATCTCATCCTCGGTCGTTCCCTTCTCCTCCTGGCCCCAATCCCTCCCAGCATCAGAGTCTTTTCCAATGAGTCAACTCTTCCCATGAGTGGCCAAAGTACTGGAGTTTCAGCTTTAGCATCATTCCTTCCAAAGAAATCCCAGGGCTGATCTCCTTCAGAATGGACTGGGTGGATCTTCTTGCAGTCCAGGGGACTCTCAAGAGTCTTCTCCAACACCACAGTTCAAATGCATCAATTCTTCAGCGCTCAGCCTTCTTCACAGTCCAACTCTCACATCCATACATGACCACAGGAAAAACCATAGCCTTGACTATTTGTATTGTTACAATACTGAAAATCCAATCAATGAATATGACATATCTATCCAATAATTTAGGTCTATTTAATTTTTCTCAGCAATATTGTATAGTTTTCAGTGTACAAATATTGTATATATTTCAATATTTTTATTCCTGAAAAATTTTTATGCTATTGATGGTGAATATTAAAAAAATCATTTTCTAACTCTCTGTTGATAGCATAGAAAATATAATCAGTTATAGTGTATTGCCTTTTTATTCTATGGTCTTGTTAAATTCACTTCTTAATTCCAGAAGCTTTAATAGGTTTTTTTTAGGGTTGACCACATACAACATTACGTCGTCTGCAAATAAAGACAGTTTCGTTGCTTCTTTGGCAGGCTTTGTGACTTTTGCTTTTTCTTGTTTCTTGTTCCCTGATGGTGCCTTTAGTAAAGAATCTGCCTGCAGTGCAGGGGACGCTGGTTCGATTCCTGGGTCAGGAAGACCTGCTGGAGAAGGGATAGGCTACCCACTCCAGTACCATTGGGCTTCCCTGGCTCAGCTGGTAAAGAATCCGCCTGCAACGTATGAGATCTGGGTTCAATCCCTGGGTTGGGAAGATCCGCTGGAGAAGGGAAAGGCTGCCCACTCCAGTCTTCTGGCCTGGAGAGTGCGTGGACTGTGTAGCCCGTGGGGTCACAGAGAGTTGGACACGACTGAGTGCCTTTCGCTTGTGCTTTGTTGCGCTAGACAGAGCCTGTAGTGCAGTGTTGACTGGAAGTGGTGGAAACAGACTTTTCGGGCCTGTTCCTGGTCGTAGGAGGACACGCAGTGTCCCATCGTTTAATGGGACATGAAATGAGGACTTGCAGATGGTCTTGGTTAAACGGCCGTGTTCCCTGCTCCGCTTAGTTCTTTCAGAGTTCTTCGTCATGAATGGGTGTAGAATTGCGTCAAATGCTTTCTCTCCGTCTATAGAGGTAACTGCATGGTTTTTCTTCTTTCTTTCGGTAGTGTGGCGAATTGTGTTGATTGATTTTTCAATGTTAAGCTTGAATTTTTTAGACAACTTCATTTGGTCAAAATATATTTTCTTCTTGTTGCTCAATTTAACTTTTACTAGTTTTTGTTAAAATTCTCATCCTTTTTTTCATGATGGATTTTGGTAATTTTCCTTTCTTACAAGGTTTTTGTCAGTTTGGTCCTTTGGTATCAAAATCGTTCTAGAATCACAATATGTGTTGAGACGTATTCCACCCCCTCCTCTATTTTCTGAAAGATTTTGTGTGTTACTATTCTTAAAATGTTGATAAATTTTATCACTGAAGTCATATGGGCCAATAACTTTCTTTATGGGAAGATTTTAAATTATAACTGTAATTTTTACATAGACCTAGAACTACTCAAGATTTTCTATGCTTCTTAAGTCTGACATCTTTCGAGAAATGGCTCCCTTTTATCTAGGCGGTTGAATGTTAGCTTACATCTCTTTACCATCTTTCCTTATCATCTTTTTACTCTTTGTGGGATCTGTAGCACTTAGCGAAATGCCTTCGTTGATTCTTGGTAGTGGTGTGTTAGATCTCCTTTTCCCTTGTTTAGATCACTGGAGATTTATGGATTTTATTGATTTTTTTTCAAAGAATTGGTTTCTTTGATTTTTTTTGAAGAATGAAAAATTGGTTTTTCTTTACAGTTAGTCTATTTTACATTTCATTGACTTCAGCTCTGGTCTTTATTATTTTCTTCCTTCTCTTATTTCCTTACTGTTGTTTAGCTTCTGAATATGGAGGCTTAGACCCTTTTAGACTTTTGATCTTTTCTAACACAAGCATTTAATGCTATAAATTTCCCGCTAAACACTGCTTTTTGCTGAAGCCTGAAAAAAAGTTTTATTTTTGTTTACTTAAAAATACTTTCCAATTTTTCTTTCTTCTTCTTTGATCATTTAGTTATTTAAACATATTTTGCTTAATTTCCAAATACTTGTAATTTCATAAATGTATTCTTATTATTTACTTCTAATTTAATATCATGTCAGATGATGTATAATTTCATCCCTGCCCAACTTATTGAAACATCTCATGGTCTATTATTTGGTCTATATGGGGGAGATTTTAGGCTCTCTCAAAAGGTTATAAATTCACTCAAACAGTTATAAAGACTCTGCTGCTGCTGCTGCTAAGTTGCTTCAGTCGTGTCCAACTCTGTGCGACCCCATAGACTGCAGCCCGCCAGGCTCCCCCATCCCCGGGATTCTCCAGGCAAGAACGCTGGAGTGGGCGACTCTAGGTTCACTCAGAAGGCTGTTGTAAGGTAGAGCAGTCTATAAAGGTCCATCTGTTAAAGGTGGCTGCCTATGCTGTTTAGGTCACCTGTGTTCTTAGTGATTCTCCATCTGCTGGTTCTGTCAAGTGCTGAGAAAGGAATGTTAATGCTGTCAACTGTATTTGTCTGTTTCTTCACCACTTTATCAATTTTTTGCCTCCTGTGTTTCAGCACATTAGTATTGGGTGCATATGCACCTGGTATTGTTACGTGTTTGTGGTTAATCGGCAGTTTGGCCATCATGTAAGATCTCTCTACGTGCATATGACAGTCCTAGCCCTAAGGTGTGCCGTGTCTGACACCAAGGTCATCGTTCCAGCCTTCTTATGATCAGCGTTTGCATTGTATGTTCTTTCTCACTATTTTCTTTTTAAAAAAATTCTATTTTATCTTGGAGTATAGCCGATTAACAGCACTGTGATAGTTTCAGGTGAACAGCAAAGGGACGCAGTTATATATACACGTTTTCATTCTTCCAAACTTCCCTCCCAACCAGACTGCCACATAACGTTCAGCAGGGTTCCCTGTACTGTACAGCAGGGCCTTGCTGGCTGTCCATTTTAACATTTTCTTTTATTTTAATTTAGCTGTGTTTCTGTATTTGAAGCTTATTTCTTGTAGACAGTACGTAGCTGGGTCTCCTTCTTCTATCAGTTCTGACAGTCTCTAGCTTATTTCTTGTAGACAGTACATAGCTGGGTCTTGTTCTTCTATCAGTTCTGACAGTCTCTACCATTTAACTGCTGTTTTTAGATCTCTTATATTTAATGTGACTATTGTGATAACTTGGATTAAGTCTCAGTTTAGTTCATTTCAGTCACTCTTTGTGACCCCATGGTCTGCAGCACACCAGGCTTCACTGTCCAGACCCAACTTCCAGAGCTCACTCAAACTCCTGTCCATTCACTCAGTGATGCCATCCAACCATCTCATCCTCTGTTGTCCCCTTCTCCTCCCACCTTCAATCTTTCCCAGCATCAGGGTCTTTTCCAATGAATCAGTTCTTTGCATCAGATGACCAAAGTGCTGGAGTTTCAGCTTCAGCATCAGTCCTTCCAATGAATAGCCAAGACCGATTTCCTTTAGGAGGGACCGGTTGGATCTCCTTGCTATCTGTCCATCTTTTCTTTTTCCTTGTTTATCCTTTTCTGCCTTCTTAGGGAAGGCAGATTTTTAAAATTATTATTCTACTTTATCTCATTATTGGCTCATTAAACATACATCTTTTTAATTATATGTTTTTACTGGTTTCTTGAGTTTACAATATTTGATATTAGTTCAATAAAATATGCTTTTAAATTTTATATCTAATATGTTAATACAAGAATCTTAGAATGTGCTTCCATTTTACAATGATATATATTATATTTACCTATGATATAAAGCTCACAAAATCTAATTACATTACATTTTACTTTAAATAGTCAGTTATCCTTAAAAGAATTCAAGATTGAGAATATTTCAATGCTTATATACATATTTACCACTTCTGTAGTTACAGTTAGACATGAACATGAAACACCAGACTTGTCCAAATTGGGAAAGGAGTGCGTCAAGGCTGTATACTGTTACCCTGCTTGTTTAACTTCTATGCAGAGTACATCGTGCGAAATGCCAGGCTGGATGAAGAACAAGCTGGAATCAAGGTTGCCGGGAGAAATATCCATAACCTCAGATATGCAGATGACACCACCCTTACGGCAGAAAGTAAAGAAGGACTAAAGAGCCTCTTGATAAAAGTGAAAGAGGAGAGTGAAAAACCTGACTTAATACCCAACATTCAAAAACTAAGATAATGACATCTGGTCCCATCACTTCATGGCAAATAGATGGGAAAACAATGAAAACAGTGAGAGACTTTATTTTTTTGGCTCCAAAATCACTGCAGATGGTGACTGCAGCCATGAAATTAAAAGATGCTTACTCCTTGGAAGGAAAGTTATGACCAACCTAGACAACATATTAAAAAGCAGAGACATTACTTTGCCAACAAAGGTCTGTCTAGTCAAGGCTATGGTTTTTCCAGTAGTCATGTATGAATGTGAGAGTTGGACTATAAAGAAAGCTGAGCACTGAAGAGTTGATGTTTTTGAACTATGGTGTTGGAGAAGACTCTTGAGAGTCTCTTGGACTGCAAGGAGATTCAATCAGTCCATCCTAAAGGAAACCAGTCCTGAATATTCTTTGGAAGGATTGATGCTGAAGCTGAAACTCCAATACTTTGGCCCCCTGATGAGAAGAACTGACTCACTGGAAAAGATCCTGATACTGGGAAAGACTGAAGGCAGGAGGAGAAGGGGATGACCGAGGATGAGACAGCTGGGTGGCATCACCAACTTGATGGACACGAGTTTGAGCAAGCTCTGGGAGCTGGTTATGGGCAGAGAAGCCTGGCATACTGCAGTCCACGGGGTTGCGAAGTGTCGGATAAGACTGAGAGGCTGAACTGAACTGAAGTTCTTTATTTCTTTTATGTCGATCAAAGTTTCCATTTAGTATTGTTTAACTTCAGCATGGATAAGTTTTTTTTTTAATTAATATGGATTGTAGTCAATCAATTCTTTCAGCCTTTATTTATCTGGAAAAATACTGCAGCCCTCCAGACTCCCCTGTCCATAGAGTTCTCCAGGCAAGAAGCACCCAGGGATTGAACCCAGGTCTCCTGCATTGCAGGAAGATTCTTTGTCATCTGAGCCATCAGGGAAGCTGCAAAAATCCTTTCTTGGCTTATTTTTGAAAGACAACGCCCTGTATGGTATAGGCTTTTCCCACTGTCTCCCGGCTTCATCAATTCTGAGGAGAATCATACGGTCATTGTTACCCTTGTACCAATGCATCTTGCACACCGACCCCATAACCCCTGGCTGCCTGTGCGCTTTTCTTTCTATTTATCCTGATGGGCTTTGATGGATTTCTTCTGTCTGTTTTATTCAATTTGGAAAAATATTGATCATTTTTCATTCAAATGTATTTATCTTTCAAGGGCTCCAAATATACTTAGATTTTTTTTTTCCGCCAGTCCCTGAGATGTTGGTCTTTTCTAAGTCTAGCTCCCCCATCTCTGTACTTCTTTTTTAATATTTTACATTGCTGCACGTTTACGTTCCCTAAGCTTTCACTCCGCAGTGTTCAGCTCTCATTCTTTTTGATGGCTGTGTTATATTCCATGGAATGAAAGGAGAGCACTGTGGTTTGTTCACTCACTTCCCTAATGAAGGCATCTCTACTGTTCCCTGTTGCTTGCTATTTGCAGAGACCCTGTAATATCCTTGTGCATACATTCTCATTTGCTTTTATTTCTGTGTAATAGGGTTTCAAGTCTGAGATCTCTGGGTCAAAGGCATATGTATTTTTTAATTTCAGTATTACTGCCAAATGATGCTTTCCAAATATTCCATCTCAAACATATCTGTTTGACTATATACTTACTATAAGTTATACAAAATCATTAATGTGACGATCTCAAGTTTTATTTTCAGTAATCGCTGTTTCCTTTTCCTTCTGTGCTTCATGGCCCCTCAGGTTTCCCTCTGTTCTCCAACTTATGTTTTCCTGTGATGCTTAACTTTTTAAATATACCGGTGACTTTTAAATTTCCAATATCGACTTCTTATCTCCACTAGTTCCACTTGCCTCTTGGTGGATTTTTACTAGGAGCAGAGTGAGAAAGCACAACATGGAACATTTAATATAATATATAAACTGATGACCAAAATAAATGGCAAAAGATGCTTATGTTTACGTATAAAATATATACATATTTGCTGTAAAAGTATACTAAATTTCCTAGGGAGAAGAAGATATAATGTTACTGTAAATGAGCCGTGAATGTTCTTTAGTTACTAAGTCCTGTCTGACTCTTCGGTGACCCCATTGACTGTAGCCCACCAGGCTCCTCTGTTCATGGGATTTCCCAGGCAAGAATATTGGAGTGAAATGCCTTTTCCTTCTCCAGGGGATCTTTCTGACCTAGGGATCAAACCCGTGTCTCCTGCATTGGCAGGTGGGTTTGTTTTTTTTTTTTTTTTAACCGTCAGCCACCTGGGACGTTTGATATGGGAAGATGAGAATTTGCTGTTCAGTCGCTCAGTCGTGTCAAACTCTTTGCAACTCCATGGACTGCAGCACACCAGGCGTCCCTGTCCATCACCAACTCCCGGAGTTTACTCAGACTCATGTCCACTGAGTCGGAGATGCTATCCAGCCATCTCATCCTCTGTCGTCCCCTTCTCCTGCCCTGAGTCTTTCCCAGCATCAGGGTCTTGTCCAATGAGTTAGCTCTTTGCATCACGTGGCCAGAGGATTGGAGTTTCAGCTTCAGCATCAGTCCTTCCAATGAATATGAGAATATAGATGCATAATTCCTCGTATAGCCTAAAATTACATAGACATGCTAGATTGTAGATGCGGCTTCTTCATCTCCACCAGAAGCACAATCCGAGTCTGGTAATGATGATGACGACGAAGCTGCAGGGCATCCGATCAGTGAATCAATTAATAAGGTGCAGACTCACTCAGGCCTGTTCCCCCTCCCGGCCTCGGGTTTGGAACGGTGGCTAATCTCGTTGGTCTGTTTCGTTCCAGTTTCCAAATCTGGTTTAGGGAGTAGTCTAACCTGAGCAGGAAAGGCGGCTTCCAGTGGCATTAGTGGTAGAGAAACTGCCGGACAATGCAGGGGATATAAGAGACCTGGGTTGATCCCTGCTTGGGAGGGTCCCCTGGAGGAGGGCTTGGCAACCCCCTCCAGTATTCTCGTCTAGAGAATTCCATGGACAGAGGAGCCTGGCTGGCTTCAGCCCACAGAGTCGAAAAGAGTCTGACATGACTGCAGTGACTGAGCAGGCAAGCAGGAAAAGAAAGCGCAAAAGGAGAAAATGTTATCTGGCACATAGATATTGTCTTCGTTGAGTATTCAGTTAGTAAATACAAGTAAATAATTGTCATTAGCCTGAGTGAGGATGCTGAAAGTTCATTAATAAATTAGACTTGGAGAAAATCATTTCTGGAGAAGAGGGACTAATATTTTTAAAACTGCATAAACTTCTTCTGTTAAAGGCATAGTTTAACCCTCTTGACCGATCTTGAGATCCTGTCTGCCATGGAAAAAACAGATCTGATAAAGATGAAAATTCTCAAAATGTTAAATATCAGTCTCTTAGCAACCACCTAGATTTAAAGAGTTCACGTTCTTACCACCCTTTTAGAAGTGTGTTAATGATTAAATGGTTTCTAAGAAAAAGCTACTGAGCACCAGCAGATTTTGGGGGGGCGGGGGCGGTCCATGAGAGGCTCACCTGACTGACGGTCTCAGCCTCACGTGATGTCACTCGGCAGGAATCCTGATGCTGGGCCCCCCTTCCAGCCCTCTTTGAAGGAGAAGCTGAGTCTCAGGGCCTGAGATGGCTTTCCGTGAGCTTTGGGCTTCCCTGGTGGCTCAGCCAATGCAGAATCTGCCTGCAATGTGGGAGACTCGGGTTCAAACCCTGGGTCAGGAAGATGCCCTGGAGAAGAGAACGGCTGCCCACTCCAGCATTCTTGCCTGGAGAATCCCATGGACAAAAGAGCCTGTCAGGCTACAGTCCCTGGGGTCACAAGAGCTGGACCTGACTGAGAGGCTTTGCACTCTGGGCGACCTTCTCGGAGTGTCTCATTCGTAATCCATTGACAACGTTTGAAACACAGTGTTAAGTGAGAACGACTGGGATGTGTCCGAGAATTGATATTCAGCTCTTTACAATCCAAATATTTGTTTTTGGTTCTGAACCAAGCAGAAAGCAAGAGCTCGGATGCTCATGTCTGTGAAAGGAAAGTTATAGTCAGTGAATGCAGTAACTTCACGATTGCGGTTCTACTCCCAGCCCTTAGTCCACATAAGCACCTGGTCTGAAAGAGACTCTCCAGGTGAGAACTGAGAGAGATG
Source organism: Budorcas taxicolor (assembly GCF_023091745.1). Lineage (NCBI taxonomy): Eukaryota > Metazoa > Chordata > Mammalia > Artiodactyla > Bovidae > Budorcas > Budorcas taxicolor. Next base: position 72,949,278 of record NC_068929.1, on the reverse strand, counting down.
GTGCTTTAGGGAGGACGTCACATGAGCTGGCAGTTTATCCTCAGAGTAAACATTTCTAATGGGACACATTGCTTCAGACTCGGTGTCATCTGTCACTTGTCTCAGATTTGGAATGTCCCTGGAATAATAAAGAAGCCCTCTGTCATGTTCTGACATCATGCAAGGCAGCGATTTCTCCGCTTCCTCCACCAGCTTCTCCGAGGGCTCAGCTGAGCAGCTGCAGGCAGGTAGGAGCTGCAATCACCCCGAAGGTCGGGGGAGGTGGGAGACCTGCCTTTTGGAGACCTCTGCTCTGTGTCAACGTTCCTGTGCTTCGCTACTTTCTCTGGAATGACCTCTTATCTACGATAGCAGTAAACTCCCCAGCAGAGAGTCAACACCACGCGGAGCCTTCCTTAACAAGGAGTAGACCCTGAGATCACATTTGCTAGGAAAACATACAGGGCATGTATTTAGATTTCTTTAAAATTTCCTTTATTGGCATATGGTTGTTCACAGTAGACTCTTAACGATCCTTTATACTTCGGCATTGCCTGTTGTAACTTCTCCTCTTTCCTTTCTAATGAAGTTATCCTCCAATGAAAATAAATTTTATAAAAGCAACTTCAGTCATTCAGAACCCCTAAATGAAGGTATGTGCAAAAATTATATAGGCCTTTTTATGAAATATAAATCTCCAATAATCAGCCACAATGAGGATTCTTCCACAGCCAGATCTTACCTTAGTTCTTGTTTATAAATACCTGGCAACTATGCCTGACCTTGGACACTGTGAGGACCTGTCAGAGTTGAGTAGGGGCCTTAATCTGGGTGCATCTTCAAAGGTGGGGATAATGAGTTTGGGGACATCTAAGCTACTGAGGAAGGGAACGCCATTATTATAAAATGAAATATGGGCATTTCCCCTTAAACTGACACAAGGTAAGATTTACCCTAAAATAAACTTATCTGGGGGTCCCTTCAGGTTTTTTTTTTAATTCAAGTATCAATCAGTAAAGAATTTCTTTATGGAACTCTCCTGTGTAAGTCTATCATGCTGAGGAAGCCGTTACACTGAGCTTAAATTCTGGGGATGGTGTTCAAGTTTGCGGGGGCCGCCCTGACAAAGTGTCGCAGACAGGGGGCCTCCAACCACAGAACTGTGTCATCTCACACTTCCAGATGCTGCCCGTCCCTCCTCGAGCTCCCAGCAGCAGCGGTTTCTGGGGACCAACCACTCTTGGGGTCGCAGGTGGCCTTCTCAGCATCTTTTCCTCCTATTGGGAAACCAGTCCTAGCGAGTTGGGCTCACCCTTCTGACCTCATTTAACCTTCACCTGTTTACAAAGGACCATCTTCAAACAGTCACATTCCAAGGTGCTAGGGGTTGGAGTTTCAGTTTTGAATCTGGGAAAACACAGCTCAGGCTGTAATGGACAGTGGGAGATCGAAACGGTTTATCCAAGCCAGGACAACATAACTTAAGTCCCCAAACCTGGGTTGGCCATTCCTGAGACGTGATTGTGTTTGAGGGGTTTTGTGTTTTCTGCTCTCCAGCAGACAGGAATCCCTGAGTCTTAGTGTGTCTGGGGAAAGACACACCTCTGGGGGACCTGGGTTCACATGGCTCCCTCCAACTCCTGGGAAACAGAGTCTGAGGGACTTAGCATCACGGGTCTCCTACTGGGTCAATGGTGTTCAGAAAAAACTTGTCAAAACCTGGAATAGATGTCTTGGGAGAGAATGTTACGTGTGACAAAGGTATGACGGAGGGATAGATCCTCCAAGTGGAGGGGCTGCGGCCTGAACGTCACCACTGGAAAACTTCCGGCCCCAAGAATGAATGAATGACCAACTCAATCAATCCAACAGCTAGGCTCACGTGTGGAAGCTGTTGAAAGCTGCCGTGTGCATTTTTACTTTGCAGTGCTGGTAATTGCTTCCTTTCTGTGCCCATGGCTATGATAGATTTTTTTCCCCCATAATTATAATTTCAGCAAATTTTCACAATCGTAAAATACTGCATTTTTAAAGAAATCCAACTGTCATTCCCCATTGAGCAGAGCTTCGTTTTATGCTGTTCATTCAGTTGCCTTCCTCAGTCTGGGCACCCAGCTCCAAGAACTCTTTACAGGGGCAGATTTATGATGGATGCCATCTGGTCTGATAGAAGGAAACAGATATTGATTTTTAATATTTTCTCCCAACTTGTTTACTCTAGGATAATACAGCAGCTGTGTGGCAGCTTGTCTCCGAGTGGAAAGGATTATTACCACTGCCTTTTGATGAGATAAATTACCTAGGATGACTTGAATGGCTAAAGGGTATACTCTGATGTTATGTCGCTTCATTTACCCTTATGACTAAATGATTATTGATTTTATATTTTTAAGCTCTTGAAATGTGAAAATAAGTTGGTGGAGGAGCCTGACTGTGTTCGTTTTATTAATTTATTTCTGCAGGGCATAATTCACTTTGGACCAGGTTGTGAAGGTTTTGGGTTCATGACCGGCTGTAGATACAGTTGCAAAGAAATGGCTTATTTATATAGTCATTGCAAGTAGTCCCAAAATCAATACAGTCTGGGATTGGATGATTAAACTCAGTCCCTTTGTGGGATTCATTCCCATGGCCGCTGCCCCAATCATCTTGACCACAGCAGATCCATGGGATCAAGTCTACAAACAGCAAGTTTGTTTAAGCTGAATTTTATTTTATTTATTTTTTTGCTCTCTTTTTCTTAAATCTGCTATGTTCATTCAATGACATTTTAACGGCCTGGAAAAAAAGGAGTTGATTGCTTATGCTTACTTCAATTAAATCAGGAATTTGCATTCAAAGGGGCACCTCCCAGGTCTTCTAGAGTGTCCGTGGGTGGATTGGGTGCACTTGGATCCGAGGTGGGGCTGTGCTGTATATCGTCTGAGGTGCTTCTGCCGGCTCAGGGGCCTGAGGTGAGTGCTAGCCTTCAGCTGGTCCAGGACGCCCAGGTGCCTGTCTGTGCTGGGTGGGCGCTGGCATCTCTCTGGGGAGTGTTGCCCCTGTTGTTGCCATCTGACGAGCCGGCGCTGGTCAGTGTCTGTCTGCAGCGTGCCTGTACCAGTCCCTTTTATGTCTATTACTCCCTGGTCAAGTGCAAAAACTCTGTAGGAAACCAGATTGTTTTTTGTTTGTATTTTTCATAATTTTCCCGATACTTAGTTCCATAGGTTCTAACAGAATTCGCCTCATTCCATCTGTGCTTGTTAGTAATAACATGTGATTTGATTGTGGGCCTTTCAGCATCTCTGGCATCGAGTTTCACGTTTGGAATTAGAGGTCTGGATTTTTTAGGCAATCTTCTCCGCTCGCCGCACACTCTGGGACAAGAGAAGCGCTGCCCCTGTGAGGGAAATGCAAGGAAGAGGGACCGACCTTCTAGGAAGAATTTCATTCATTTACGCAGACCGTCAGAACTCCAGAGAGAGCGAGCGTCTGGGGTGCACGGTGGTTATGGGGGCCCCGACTTCTTAGTTTCAGCAGAGTCCTCGGCCTGGGGCTTCACCCCCTGCCCCCCAACCCCACTCAGCTGTGGTGGAGAAGAGAGAGATCGTGAAGCTCACTATTGCGTCCTGTCCCGGGATGGCATTTTAAAAGCCAACATTTTATATACCAAATTGCCTTTGCTAATATTACTTTTTGCCTCGGAAGTTTATTTCAGATCAAGCCAACGCTCAGAGAACTTCAAATCTGCCAACAGAGACGAGCCCTCTGTCCTCGCAGGAGAAGCAAATACAAGGCCTTTCCTTCCGAAGACAGAACTCTTCACTGCTGTTAGTCGTGGGGGCACATTTTACAGAGTTAAAAAAAAAGGTGTAAAACACTTTTCCTTACTTTAGTTGGTCCGTGTGTATGTATAATTAATATGCAGTAAATTATGTAGCTCAAGCTTAAAGCTTGTTTAAATGCATAGAATTTGAAGTCGAATGCAGAAATAAAATAACTTTCAGAGCAGTGTAATGTAATATGTTGATCAATTTTATAGGGGAGTGGTGAATATTTAATTAATCACCTCGTGACAATTATTCACACCGGTCGGAATCAAGGTCTCCATTAAAGCCGAAGAATGGCTTCATTACAAATGACCCATAAAAGTGTCAAGTGCTGGCTGCGAAGACAAGTAATTTCCTTTCCCTTTAAAACCATTAGATGGAATGATGGGGGTGGGGCAGGTGATGAAGTGCGTAATCGTGTGATTACAAAGAAAAGCTTCAACAGTAAATTTGACAGCTAGGGTGGAGAGGCGAGCGAAGGGCTATAACGCGGCGTCTGTCTGTGTCCCTTCCGAGAGCTTTCAATTTCATAAGAGGACAGAATGGCGGCGTCCTATTTTTGCGGACTTTGCTCTCGATGCCACATGTTTGCCCAGGATGTTGGCGTGCCAAGCCATCAGCGACGCTGGATGTAAACAGAAGAATTGACGTTTTCCGCTGAGACACTTGATGGCTCTCGGCAGAGGGAGGGCGCGTTTGCTGCGCAGTGGCTGACGTCCGGGGAGGCCCATATGTCACCAGAACCGGCCCGAGCACCTCTGGGCCTGGCCGGGAGGACTCGGGGCACGTAGATCACTGTGGCTCCTCTCCCGCCCCGTGAGCAGTCTGGAAAGTTGATGGCTGCGGACGTTTCACCAAGTCCATTTCTTAATTTTTCAGTCTTGGCCAAGAATCCTTGACATTGACCAACTTTCAGATGTGGTGATGGGTCTTTGGGTTTTGAGGAACTCTTGCAGATATCTTCCTGAGTGAAAAACATTTTTTGTTCCCAAATGACCTAGAGGTGGAAATTCGTTTAGGAGACTGTCAGGATTCCAGGGCCTTGGAGAAAATAACACTGGCTGGACTGTCTCCTCCAACCTCACTCCCCACCACCGCCCCCACCCCCACCCAGCTGAGAGAGGCACCCTGGGCGTGAAAACCAAAGTTCAGCTTTAAGAGATCTCCTTCGATGCCAGTGCTAGGGTCATAATAAGTGTTTCAGGCATTTGGATTTAATGGTGATTATGAGCTTCCCTCGGAGAAGGCAATGGCACCCCACTCCAGTGCTCTTGCCTGGAAAATCCCATGGACAGAGGAGCCTGGTGGGCTGTAGTCCATGGGGTCGCTAGGAGTCAGACACGACTGAGTGACTTCATTTTCACTTTCATGCATTGGAGAAGGAAATGGCACCCCACTCCAGGACTCTTGCCTGGAAAATCCCATGGGTGTAGGAGTCTGGTGGGCTGCAGTCCATAGGGTCGCTAGGAGTCAGACACGACTGAGCGACTTCATTTTCACTTTTCACTTTCATGCACTGGAGAAGGAAATGGCAACCCACTGCAGTGTTCTTGCCTGGAGATTCCCAGGGACGGGGGAGCCTGGTGGGCTGCCGTCTATGGGGTTGCACAGAGTCGGACAGGACTGAAGCGACTTAGCAGCAGCAGCAGCATGGGCTTCCCTTGCGGCTTAGTTGGTAAAGAATCCACCTGCAATGCGGGAGACGTGGGTTTGATCCCAGGGTTGGGAAGAGTCCCTGGAGAAGGGAAAGGCTACCCACTGCAGTATTCTGGCCTGGAGAATTCCATGGACTATACAGTCCATGGGGTCGCAAAGAGTTGGACTCGACTGAGCGACCTTGACTATGGCCTCTTTAGCCGTTAGAATTTGTCTAAATTGGGCAGAACTTTCAAAGGGCTATTCCTGGCTTCAGGAGAAGAAGCATCCAAAGAGATGCAGGTTTTCAAAAGTTCAGTGAGTCTTGGCCAGCCCTGAGACACGATGCTTAAGCCCGACTTCTCTCTATTTCTCTGAACCTCACCTCTGTCAGGTTCCTTTACCCCCCGGGTAGCCTGGCTCGTGTGCACACACACACACAAGTTCAAGTGCCCGCTTTGGAGAACTAATGGCTATTGACGCCGGCCGGGATTTCTGAGATGCTATCTCACCCCCATAAAGACTTTGCGGTATGCCGTTTACATTGTATCTGCTGATTGTATAATCATTATTGATTTCCTTGTGTGTAGTACCTATGTCAAACAGCCTAATATATTTAAATGGTGATTATTCCAGTTCTGTATCTACCACGAGATAAGATCAAAGGCAGTTAAGTCTGGGCTAGATAGGGGGCAAGATAGGGTAATGTACTCGAGACCCTGCCTAGGCTATTGTGCAGCTCAACAGCCATTGAGAGTATTTAATAATTAACTTTCTAAAGCAGGTGGAGATTTTTGGGTCCGCAGAAGAATGAGACTGGCAGATGGCGGGAGAATGTCCCAGACCTGCAGCTATAAAGGCATCTCAGGCACAAGAGTGCCGGCGGATGGATGGATTGCTTTCAAAGACCCTGGGAAATCATTCCGGGTGGTTAATTTACTCCTTGTTTTGTACAAATACTCCTGAAGAAGTGAGACCCACAGTTAGACCTACGCGTAATTTCCCCCAGGCTGGAGTCACTGTTCATCACAGGGGTGGGATGCGCGATGAGCCCCGCTGGTGGTGAGCAGGGTCTTTAGCTCCGTCTCTAGGGTGGCACGGTCATTGTGCTTTGTTAATCATCCAGCGTTACCCGGCCTGGGCTCCCGGGTCAGGATGTCTGACTGGGCACATTCGTGTGAAGGCAAAGCAAGCTGATTTTGTTGCAGCTGCAGAATTTGTTTCACAGCATTTTCTTTTTCAAAATACATTTTGGATTACAGTTTCATTGGAATTCTCTGCAGCATAATAAAGAAATCCTTATTAATTTGAAAGGTGCTACATTTAAGATAATCTAAGAAAAATAAAGCTCCACAAAAACCAGATCTTAATGGGAGGCTTTAACAGACACAGATATCAACAGACACTTTGACAATCATGGTTTGAGCAGTCTCCCTGGGCCGTGACAAGCGTGGATCATAAGCCTTCTCACCCGTTTCTTTTTGTCTCTCGGCAGGGTGGGTGGGACATGTCTGCCGGCTCTGACAGATGCTTCTGTGGCTTCATTAGAATATCTATTCAGACTGCCTTCTTGGACCACATCATTTTTTTCCCCTTTACATCATGTTTATTAGAAGTTATCCTGCTTAGCTGGGGTCGTTAACAGAACACCAAGGGCAACCACAGAATCAGAGCAAGGCCAAGTTTTTCCAGGAAACCACAGAGTCAATTTTGATGTCAGGTTCATCAGTTGCAGTGATTTGTTTCAATGAACCTTGGCAGATGAAAGGTTCATAGTACAAAATGTCCTGAAACATCATCTTTTAAGCTTTCTAGAATGTTGTAGGATCCAGTCTCACATAAAGTCATAGACATAAAGCAAACAGTAGTTCCCAGGAGGCGCTAGTGGTAAAGAATCCGCCCGCCAGTGCAGGAGATGCAAGAGAGGAGGGTTCGATCCCTGGGTCAGGAAGATCCCCTGGAGAAGGGAACAGCTACCCACTGCAGTATTCTTGCCTGGAGAATCCCAGGGACAGAGGAGCCTGGCAGGCTACAGTCCATGGGATCACAAAAAGTTGGACATGACTGGGCAACTAACACTTTCACATAGAGTCAAGCAGTGCCAATGAGGAACGTGATTGAAAGCCACAGCGACTGACCCATATTTCAGGTGGAGAAACCCACGGCACAGCAGGTGTGTGCCTGCCCCAGGGCTCTAAGGCCTCCTGGGGTGCGCGCCCTGCTTCCTCACCCAGCTGCCCACCCTGGGGATGAAGGGACACTCTGGGCAGCGAAGTCTCAAGTTTTGCTTGAGTTCTCTGAACACCTTGCTGTGGTGGTCATGCAAACACGGAGTTCCAACAGGTCCCCGACACAGTTCACCCAGACGGTAGTGGAATAAAGGGATTCAGGTCATACTCTGGTTGAAATGCAATAATCATACTGAGAACATCTGATTCGATTTGTACTTAATTTGTTGATTTTAAGTGATCTCGTGGTTACGTCTGTCTTCCAATTCATTACAACACTTACCCCTTAAACTAGTTCCATATGAGATATAGTGCAGTAACGTTTTTCTTCCTTAGTTTTACTATTTTTTTTTAAAGGTAAGGTCAAGGCTCAGAGGACACAGAAAATCTTGTATTATTTTGAATTCTTTTTAAGCTTTTCATTTTATGTTGGAGCATCATTGATTATATACCAGGCCTTCCCTTGTAGCTCAGCTGGTAAACAATCCACCTGCAATGCAGGAGACCCTAGTTGGATTCCTGGGTCCAGAAGATCCCCTAGAGAAGGGAATGGCTGCCCACTCCAGTGTTCAGGCTTGGACTGTATACAATTGTACGATTCCACAGATTGTATACTTCACGGGGTTGCAAAGAATTGAACACGACTGAGCAACTTTCCCATTCTGTTGTTTTCCTCTATTTCTTTGCATTGATCGCTGAAGAAGGCTTTCTTATCTCTTCCTGCTATTCTCTGGAACTCTGCATTCAGATGCTTCTATCTTTCCTTTTCTCCTTGGCTTTTCGCTTCTCTTCTTTTCACAGCTATTTGTAAGGCTTCCCCAGACAGCCATTTTGCTTTATTGTATTTCTTTTCCATGGGGATGGTCTTGATCCCTGTCTCCTGTACAATGTCACGAAAAAGAGGAGAGTGAAAAAGTTGGCTTAAAGCTCAACATTCAGAAAACAAAGATCATGGCATCTGGTCCCATCACTCCATGGGAAATAGATGGAGAAACAGTGGAAACAGTGTCAGACTTTATTTTCTTGGGCTCCAAAATCACTGCAGATGGTGACTGCAGCCATGAAATTAAAAGACGCCTACTCCTTGGAAGAAAGTTATGAGCAACCTAGGTAGCACATTCAAAAGCAGAGACATTACTTTGCCGACTAAGGTCTGTCTAGTCAAGCTATGGTTTTTCCTGTGGTCATATATGGATGTGAGAGTGGGACTGTGAAGAAGGCTGAGCGCCGAAGAATTGATGCTTTTGAACTGTGGTGTTGGAGAAGACTCTTGAGAGTCCCTTGGACTGCAAGGAGATCCAACCAGTCCATTCTGAAGGCGATCAGCCCTGGGATTTCTTTGGAAGGAATGATGCTAAAGCTGAAACTCCAGTACTTTGGCCACCTCATGCGAAGAGTTGACTCACTGGAAAAGACTCTGATGCTGGGAGGGATTTGGGCAGGAGGAGAAGGGAACGACCGAGGATGAGATGGCTGGATGGCATCACGGACTCGATGGACGTGAGTCTGAGTGAACTCCGGGAGATGGTGATGGACAGGGAGGCCTGGCGTGCTGTGATTCATGGGGTCGCAAAGAGTCGGACACGACTGAGCAACTGAACTGAACTGAGCTGAGCAACTTTCACTTTCGCTTTGGTCCTCCCTGGTGACTGTCGGTAAAGAATCTGTCCGCAATTGTGGGAGGCGTGGGTTCGATCCCTGGGTGGGGAAGATCCCCTGGAGAAGGAAATGGCAGCCCACTCCGGTATTCTTGCCTGGAAAGTCCCATGGGCAGAGGAGCCTGGTGGGCCGCATGGGGACCCACAGTCCATGGGGCTCACACTGCTGATTAACAATGCTGCATTAGTTTTGGGTGTAAAGTGACTCTGTTATACACATATATGAATCTATTCTTTTTCAATTTTTTCCATTTAATACTCAATATCCATTCAGTATTTTGTTACTTAATACTAAGCAGAATTCCCTGTGCCATACAGTATGAGTTCAGTTCAGTTCAGTCGCTCAGTCCTGTCCAACGTCTTGCGACCCCACGGACTGCAGCACTCCAGGCCTCCCTGTCCATCACCAACTCCCCGAGCTTGCTCAAACTCATGTCCATCGAGTTGGTGATGCCATCCAACCATCTCATCCTCTGTTGCCCCCTTCTCCTCATGCCTTCAATCTTTCCCAGCATCAGGGTCTCTTCCAATTAGTCAGTTCTTCGCATCTGGTGGCCAAAGGATTAGAGCTTCAGCATCAGCCCTTCTAAGGAATATTCAGGACTGATTTCATTTAGGATGGACTGGCTGGATCTCCATGCAGTCCAAGGGACTCTCAAGAGTCTTCTCCAACACCACAGTTCAAAAGCATCAATTCTTTGGCATAAGCTTTCTTTATGGTCCAACTCTCATGTCCATATATGACCACTGGAAAAACCATAGCTTTGACTAGATGAACCTTTGTTGGCAAAGTAATGTCTTTGCTTTTTAATATGTTGTCTAGGTTGGTCATAGCTTTTCTTCCAAGGAGCAAGTGTCTTTTAATTTCATGGCTGTGTCACCGTCTGCTGTGATTTTGAATCCAAAGAAAATAAAGTGTCTCATTGTTTCCATTGTTTCTCCATCTATTTCCCATGAAGTGATGGGACCAGATGCCATGATCCTAGTTTTTCGAATGTTTAATTCTAAGCCAGCTTTTTCACTCTCCTCTTTTACTTTCATCAAGAGGCTCTTTAGTTCTTGTTTGCTTTCTGCCATAAGGGTGGTGTCATCTGCATATCTGAGGTTGTTGATATTTCTCTTGGCAATCTTGATTCCAGCTTGTGCTCATGCAGCCTGACGTTTCTCATGATGTACTCTGCATAGAAGCTAAATAAGCAGCGTGACAATAGACAGCCTTGACACACTCCTTTTCCGATTTGGAACCAGTCTGTTGTTCCATGTCCAGTTCCAACTGTTGCTTCCTCACCTGCGTACTGACTTCTCAGGAGGCAGGTCAGGTGGTCTGGTATTCCCGTCTCTTGAAGAATTTTCCACAGTTTGTTGTGATCCACACAGTCATAGGCTTTAGGGTAGTCAATGAAGCAGAAGTAGGTGTTTTTCTGAAATTGTCTTGCTTTTTCTAGGACCCAACAGATATTGGCAATTTGATCTCTGGTTCCTCTGCTGTATAGCATAAATCTTAGAGGGCTGTTTTCCAGGGGAAATCTGAAATGTGGAATTTCCTGCACTTCAAGGAATGGCGTTTTTTGGCCGGCATGAGGTGAAAAGCCCGGGGCTTCTTCCTAATCATCCACTTGCTCAGCAGAGTTCACTCCCTGCGTGGGCAAGGCGGAGACCACGTGTACCCCAGCGCTCACTGGGTGGCTCTGCGGACACGGGGCAAAGCCTGGCCCCATCAACACCACTCGGCATGCAGACCCCACACCCGCAAGCAGGGAGGACACCGGGTTTGGGGCTCTGCACGCAGTCGGGGGCTACTGATCACCGGTGATTCGGCACAGAGAGGAGGGGCCACCCCTGACGGGGCGGCTTCCTGGCACAGCCCCTGCAAACATCAAGGCCATGAAGGACCCCCCCCCCCCACCATGTGTCTCAGGCTGCCCTCTCCCCAGGCCAGCCCTAGGATGGGGAGGCCTACATCAGAAAGTGCCTCTGGGACATCCTGGTGAGGGGGCCGGACCTGCGCGGGGAGGGGCCACTCAAGATGGGGGGGTTCAGCAAGTCCCAAGGGGGCCTCTGGGGGATGCCCAGGAGCTCTGGGGGCTGCAGAGTTGTCCGTGGGGTGAGAGTGGAATGGGAGGGGTCACATGGACACCCGTCCCCCCAAGAATGTTTAAGGGTCATCCTAGGATGAGTCCTTGCCAATCTCCAGGCAGAGCAGGTTCTGGGCAGCTCAGGAGCCTCTGATGGTGACTCAGGAGTGGGCTGCTTGGTGAAAAGACAAACCGGGGGTGGGGTGGTCCTGAAGATGGTGATGGGTTGGAGGGGAGGTGGGAGCCCCTGGACAGCTGCCACCAGGAGACATTCTTTTAACAGCATGGCTAATTTTATCCAAAAGTGAAACTTAAGTTGTAATTAAAAATACTCATTAAATGGGATTATTTAAAATATTTTTAAAAAGCCAATTGGAAAATGGGCAAAAAA